>NC_139640.1:16963234-16973234 GCF_964638095.1 Poromitra crassiceps | reverse complement strand
ACTGCATCCATGCTGCGTTGCTTCAGCGTGGCTTCGGCGTATGGTGTGTTCGGGCTGTGAATCGAACTCTGGTCTCTGGTGTGAAGGGCAAACATTTATGCCCCCCACCGCCCCCAAACACACCCTTACTGGCCATCAGTTTATTTATTTATTTTATTTATTTGTTTATTCGATAGGGACAATGCACATTAATGAACACCAAACAAGATGTAAACATGCTGGATTTAGCAACGATGCTAATTTCCATCCTTAGTCCCTAGACAGATGACAGAGAGAAAAGTGCAAACAGTCACACAATCAAAGAGGTAGAAGAATGCAAATACTGTCAATTAAAACACAATACATACCTGTAATTATACAAGGTAGAAAATACAATAAAAACACTTAGAAGTGGTCACAGTTCTGATCTGCCTTGGTAGATCGCAGGCCCGGTTCTACGGGGGTGCAAAAGCATGCATTGCACCCTTATTTTAATTGTCTGCATGCTCAGTTGAAAAGTAAAAAAAAAAAAAAAATTTTTTTTTTTTTTTTTTTTTTAATAAATGCTACAGCTGCACACTTACTGTTTAAACTTGAATTATCGTTGTTGTTTTTCTTTGTTCTTTGATGTGATTTTATGGCTTTTTGGCACCTATATGTAACCTTTTAAGGTTGAGATAATTGTATTATCATTATATGGTCCAAATATTTCAGTAAAGCACTTGAAACACTTGAAATATTCTTGCTTGGGTCGTATCATTCTACTTGAAATGATGGTCAAATGCATTATTTTTAGTAAAATAACATGTCAAATTTTTCGGGCGGCCGGCCTTCGGCCGGCCACCCGAGTGGGCCCGGCCTTCGGCCGGGCATCTGCACCCCTTCCTATCTTGGATGCACCCTTAGTCATCTGGTTCTGGAACCGGCCCTGGTAGATCGTTCCAGGCACCTACAATAATGCCTATATCGCCCCCTGCTGATTACTGAACCTTCATACATTCCATGGGTTTGATACAAACTTATACTGGCTACTTTTCATAGGTTAAAGTATGAACAGTGAATGAAGACATCCTGCTCTGTACAAACTGAATTGAGATGTTAAAGTGACCTTCACTTAGTGATTTTAAGGGTTTTAGAGCAAACAAAATAGAAAAAGGAGCTTCTTGGATATTAGGATCATGTTTTAATTAAGAAGTAATGTACAAGTGTACTGGAAAAGTTTACTAACAATGTACATCTTCAAACAAAATCACGGGCAACAAAATGCAACGCGTTTCAACCTCGCTGGTCTTCGTCAGGCTGTATTAGCTGGGTGTGGGCTGCCGCACCCAGACAGAGCGCTCCTGCAGCGTGAAGCGCGCTGGATACACGCTCAACACAGTCGCTCCACATGGACTCAATGAGGAGTTTGACTTAACGTGTTTTCTATAAAGTGTTGTATTGTGTATCCACTCATGCTACACTGAACATATCATGCCTGTACCTAGTAGCCTACATTATAGGCTTTTTTCTCTTTTCCTTGTTACTTTTCTAAGTAGGCTATGTCTTCTCTATGCCCTTGTTGATCACATGCTTCTATTGTATGATGTTCCAGACCCTTCTTCCGTGTGCCACGTCACCTTACCTGCCACCTATGCTCTTTTATACAGGTGTGGTAGCCCCACACCCAGCTAATACAGCCTGACGAAGACCAGCGAGGTTGAAACACGTTCCGTTTTGTTGCCCGTGATTTTGTTTAAAGATGTACATTGTTAGTAAAATTTTCCAGCAGGCACGTGCACACATAGACATCAAAGGGGGCTTGAGCCCCTGCCTTTTTTCAGTCTGTAAAAAGGGTTCTTTCCTGACCATGAATGCAACATTTCTAATGCTGCTTTGTAAGGAAATTACCCTTTCCATGCCGTCACTGAAGGCAGCATTCAAAGATAATTGCATTTTCCGAGCTCTCTTGGCCTTGAATGCACCATTCCTATTAGGCCTCTACTTGGACCAGTGTTTTTCTGAGCTGCCCCTGAAGGCAGCAGCCACGTGGTAGCTTGCCCATTGACTGTTGAGAGAGCAAGACGGCCCATCCTGACCTCTGCACATGCAGACTGAGCAACAGCAGCACAGGTGCACTGACAGATATCAGTCAACGTGAATCAGGTATGCTTTAGTTTAAAGTCTGTGTTTATGTGCCAGGGCACTGAGGGCAGGTCTGGAGGGCAGGTCTGGAGGAGATGCAAATCACATCTTATGGTGGTCTATGTAGCAAAAACGGAGTTAAATAACTGCAACTGACTCAGAATGTCAGAAGGAGGAGAGAGCAATGAGCGCTTCGTCAGTGCGCCCTGCAGCGTTATTTTGTTGTTCATTGTGTTGAATGTCTCAATGTCGGCTTGTGACTTGATTTTGGTTTCAAGTGCCGTGATGTCTGTCTTATCTTTCTCCACTTTTGTTTTTTCAATAATCAGAAGCATTACATCCAGAGAACATTTATTGAGAATTTGTTCCCATTTCTGCATGAAATCAGCATCGTCCAGGCCAAAGGAGGGGATTTTATTCAAGCGGATCCCCCGCGGGCTTCGCTTGAATAAAATCACGGCATCGCTGAAATCCTTTTAAAAATACCTACAGAGTTACAAACTCAAAAAATATGAAAGGGACATCAAAGATTATGCCGATGGGACAGTGTATGAATGGAAAAATGAAAAGAAGAATGAAAGGAGATGACCCCCGAACAAGCCCCGCCCGGCCCGGCGTCTGGGTAACCGGGAATGGAGACTCTCCACGTCGGCCAGTGAATGGGATTCCCCTGAGACGAGCGACGCTGACAGACAGCACAATCGGTTTCCTTTTTTGGGCAACGACGACCCCCCCCCCCCCCCGCGGCAAGCCTCCAAGACGAAGACGAGGAGGGGCACAAGGGGGAGGAGGGGGCTTTCATCCAGAAGCCCTGCGCCGCTCAGAACGCAACCGGAACAAACAGTAATCAACATCTCTGGTCTTCCCCTCACTCAAGACGAAACTTCTGTGCTTAACAAAGGTCTGTCATTCTGTCCCACCAACTCAGTCAATCCCTTTCAATTAAAGGTTGACTGCTTTAAATTCTTCAGATCCCTTCAACTCAAGCATTTATTTTCTCCCAGAACTAATGTTCTAACTAATGGTGACGTCATCCTCAGAAACTCTGAGACCAATGACACAAGAGAAGCCACACCATTTAAGAAAAAGTCACAATTTGTCCCATATGCCAACTTGAATCCGTCTATAATCACATACAGCCACCTAGTAGAAAATGACCTGGATAAAATCCTTAAAAAGGCAAATCACAATAAATCAAATCTGTCTAATAGTGATTTGAAGTGCTTAAATGAGCTGGAGAAGAGAAAAGACATTGTCATTCGCCCAGCTGACAAAGGTGGCTCAGTCGTAATAATGAGTTTTGAACAATATAACGAAAGCATCTTGTCCCAGCTCAGAGACCAAGATTGCTACACCCCCTTACCTCATAACCCAGCCAGTACACATAAAGCCATCATCGATCAGGTTATAGAGACATCATGCTCCAGAGGCTGGATTACTGATAAGGAAAAAGCGTTCTTATCCATTCAATTTCCAATCTGTCCCGTTTTCCACGGCCTCCCCAAGATCCACAAAACTCTCTATAACCCGCCACTCAGACCCATAGTGGCTAGTATAGGCTGCCTCACTGAACCTCTGTCACAATACCTGGACTTCTTCCTAAAGAAATTTGTCATAGACCTCCCTTCTTTTTTAGGTGATACCACGGATGTATTGAATCTATTAAAGTCATTCAATACAGATAAAGAATTCCTACTGGTAACCTGTGATGTACAAAGCCTATACACCTGCATCCCTCATGATGCTGGCCTTGAAGCCATGTCTCACTATCTGGACAAACTCCCTACAGAAACACTACCACCAAATGAATTACTGGTAACCCTCACAGAAATAGTCCTGTCACATAATTACTGTTAGTATGGGCAGTGCCTTTGCGCCCTCATATGCCTGCCTAACCATGGGCTTTTGGGAGGAGAAATACATTAACAATCCTTCTAATAATCAGTTCCTTCCCCTTATTCTTCTTTGGAAAAGATACATTGATGATGTATTTTTTGTCTGGACCGGTACCACTTCAGAACTCAACGACTTCAGTGATTACATCAACTCCACCACACAATACCTCCGTTTTACTATGGAACATTCCAGTGAGAAAATCAATTTCCTTGATCTCACCATCTATAATAACGAACATGGAGGCCTATTCAGTACCATTTATCGCAAACCAGTTAGTAGGAACACCCTCTTGAGAGCAGATAGCCATCACCCGCAACAATTAATCAAAAACATCCCGGTGGGTCAATTCCTCCGATTGAAACGAATTTGCAGCACGGAGGATGAATTTATTCTTAAGGCTGGGGAGATGAAGCAGCGCTTCTCAGACAGAGGATATGCTGAGATTGACATTGCGGCAGCCTATGAAAGAGCTGTGCGCACCCCGAGAACCCGCCTCCTCAACAAAACTGTCGGTATTACACCCGTACAGCCCCGCCTCTGCTTTGCCACCGAGTTCTCTCCCATCAGCAGAGCCATCAAACAGATAATGATGAAACACTGGCATATTCTTCAGTCGGATCCAATCATGAAGTCCCTCTGTCCTGATCCCCCCCGAATCGCCTTTAGGCGAGCCCGATCACTGAGAGACAGGTTAGTACACAGCACCATGACCCCACCCTCCTCTACTCCCACCTGGTTACCACCCCCTCCCTCGGGTTTCTACAGATGTGGCCACTGTACTCATTGCTCCAACTCCTCTGACACAAAACATTTCCTTCACCCCCGGACTGTTAAAAAATATCCTATCAAGTCCTTCATAAACTGTAGTACCACACATGTGATCTACGCTACGGGCTCCAGTACGGAGCCCAGGCGTGTAAGTACCTGATCCCGCCAGGCTAACGCTACCCCAAGGACCGGATCATTATTATAACTTTTACACAGTTTTAGCCCTGTACTGGCCTCCTCTCTTATTCTCTGATCCCCAGCCACCACCTCCATCCTATGGGTCCACTCACCTTATCACCCGGCTGTGACCGCTGCTCCCGTCTTGAAGAAAAGGTTGCAGCATTACAGGATAGAATATCCAATCTATACCAGATCCAGGATGCAGAAAGACAGATGGACAGCATCTTCACATTCGGTCCAACGCGACTGGAGGTTAGCTGTGACTCCACACCATCACAACCTGATGGCGCCGTTCCACGTCCTGCTGATGAGATGAACTCCGCAGACTTGGAGATCTTCGTGGGCGCTGCTGCGGCCACATCCCCCGCTGCTGATCTCGAAGTGACTGACCCACTACTTCCCGCTGATGCAGTCCACTCCATTGACCAATGGTCTCGGCTTGGTGCTAAGCCGAAGGTCCAAACTTCCTCGACCCCATGTCCTGTCCAAACGTATCACTGGTCTACCGTTGGGAGGGGCAGACATGGTGGAAAACTCCTCCCCCGCCCCCCTCCACCTGGTGCCCTCCAACTGCCCATAACCAATAAATACTCTGTTCTCAACATGTATGATTTCCCCCCCCTCCCGGGCCATCGTACCCCTCTGTCCAAACCGTCAGCCGTCCCTTCCGCTCACAGCCTCTCAAAATCGCGCACCCCTTCACAACGCGTTGCCCGTCCCCAGTTCACCCCATGTCCGAAAAGTCCACCGGCTCAGTCTTCAGTTTACGTAACATCCCAAAATCACGTCCCTCTCTCTCGGTCCACCTCTGAACAGCCCGCTGCCCCCTCTGTCACTCCTCCATCACGACAGTCTGCCATGCCGCCCCCCCTCATCCCCCCCACTGTACTGTTAGTCGGCGACTCCATTATGAAAAGAATCCGCTTTGCTAATGCCATAACCCATTGCTTCCCCGGAGCCACCGTCCCCCTCCTTCTCGAAAAACTCCCCGCTCTCCTGGCTTCTCTCCCATCGTCCATCCATAAAATCATTGTCCATGTCGGAACAAACGACACCTCCCGCCAACAATCCATAGAAATGCAGTCTGACTTCATTCATCTTTTCGCCCTGCTCAAAGAGAGCGGATTGTCCATCTTTTTCTCCGGCCCGATCCCCACGCTAGGCCGGTCAGCTATGAGGTTTAGCCGCATCCTCAATCTCCACACCTGGCTTCAGTCAGAATGTAATAACCGTCACTTCAATTTCATTCACAATTTCGATTTGTTTTGGACCCATCCAGCCCTGTTTGCACGCGACGGCCTCCACCCAAACAAAGCAGGGACTCGTATGTTGGCTACCAACATCCATTACGCTGTCCAGACGCTCCCAAATAAATGACCACTACTTTGTTGGTCACCTCCTAGCGTTTCTTCTTCTACGGTCTTGCCTAGCTCTTCTTCTCCGCCCTCCCCCCTGTCTACTGGCAACACACCTCCATTGTCATCTCCCCAATTCGTCAGCTCCCCCTACCGACCGGGAGGACAATTACTCTCCTCTCATCCACCAGTTATCACAACAGACGCCATTACACCTGCAAACAATACAGCTATTGGCGAATTAGGAACATCCATTTCCAACATCCCTGTCCGTATTAACATTAGACCTTTTCTCACTCCAGTAAAAATAATTTCAAAAAATCAAAAATCAAACTTGGCCAGTAGTAACTCTGATAATTTTTCATTTCCACAACCTTCCAACTCACCCTTCACCGTTTATGCTGGACTCTGGAACTGCCAATCCGCCAATAACAAAACAGACATCATTTCTGCACATGCCCTCTCCCAATCCCTCCTTTTCCTTGCCCTCACAGAAACGTGGATTATCCCGGAAAACACCTCAACTCCTGCTGCCCTCTCAGATGCCTTCTCATTCTCCCACACTCCCAGAGCTTCTGGCCGTGGGGGAGGCACTGGGCTTCTGATTTCACCAAAATGCACTTACACCATTACTTCTCTTTCTCACCTCTCCCTATCCTCTTTTGAATGTCACTCTGTCTCTGTTTCTCTTCCTATCAAACTCATCATCACTGTCCTCTACCGCCCACCTGGTCCGCTCGCTGCCTTCTTTGATGAACTGGATGCTCTCCTCTCCCTCTTCCCCGAGGATGGCACTCCCCTGGTCCTTCTGGGGGATTTCAATGTCCCTGTAGCATCTCTTCAATCTCCTCTTTTTCTGAACTTTTTCTCTTCTTTTGACCTCTCCCTCTCTCCTTCTCCGCCCACTCACAAGGCCGGGAACCTCCTCGACCTGGTCTTCACACGTTCCTGCAGCACCTCCAACCTCACAGTCACTCCTCTCCCTGTCTCTGACCACCACTTCATAACCTTCTCCCTTCCCATCTCTCTCCCCAAACCCCCCCCCACCACCCACTCATACTACTACCACCCGTCGAAACATAAAAACACTCTCACCCTCAGTCCTTTCTTCTGCTGTCCTCTCTCTCTTCCCTTCAGTCGAACACTTCTCTACCCTATCCACTGATGCTGCCGCTACTAGTCTTCTGTCCTCCCTCTCCTCAGCCCTTGACTCACTCTGTCCTCTCACTTCTAAACCTGTCAGATCCTGTCCCCCTGCGCCTTGGCTGTCCGAGGCTCTGCGTATCCATCGAGCAGAGCTTCGGGCAGCCGAAAGGAAATGGCATAAATCCCACGACCCTTCAGATCTCTCCGCTTACCACCTCATCCTATCGAACTTCACCACCGCTGTCACCTCTGCAAAATCTTCCTTCTTCATCTCCCAAATCCAGTCCTCTGCCTCCAATCCCAGAAAATTATTCTCCACTTTCTCCTCTCTACTCAACCCTCCCTCCCCTCCTCCCCCCTCCTCCCTCTCCGCTGACGACTTTATGACTTTCTTTTCCAAAAAAATCGATGACATCACCTCCTCCTTCCCCCCCCCAGCCACTAACAACAACTCTCCCATCTGCAACTATAACTCTCTACCCCCTGCCACCACCCTGTCCTCCTTCTCTCCCCTCTCCCCCGATGATGTCCTCAAACTTCTTATGTCCTATCCTGCCACCACCTGCCCCCTGGATCCCATCCCCTCCCCTCTTCTCCAAACAATTTCCTCTGATTTATCCCCCTTCCTCACTTCTTTCATCAACTCCTCCCTGTCCTCTGGTACTGTCCCGGCCGCTCTGAAAACAGCCAGAGTCAAGCCCCTCCTTAAAAAACCTTCCCTTGACCACACCGCCCTCCATAATTACCGCCCTGTCTCTCTCCTCCCCTTCATCTCAAAAACCCTAGAACGTGCAGTATGTCAACAACTCTCTCTTCACCTCACTCAAAACAACCTCCTGGACCCCTTACAATCTGGATTTAAGCCCGCTCACTCCACGGAAACAGCCCTCCTCTCAGTCACCCATGCCCTCCATACAGCCAAAGCCTCCTCCCTCTCCTCTGTCCTTGTCCTTCTTGATCTTTCTGCTGCTTTTGACACGGTTAATCATCACATCCTTCTCTCCACTCTCACTGATCTCGGTATTTCTGGTTCTGCACTCTCATGGTTCACCTCCTATCTCTCCAATCGCACTTATCAGGTTCTCTGGCGTGGGTCCCTCTCTAAAACTTGCACTCTGAACACGGGTGTCCCCCAGGGATCTGTCCTCGGCCCCTTCCTGTTCCTTCTATATGTTAGGTCCCTTGGTCACATAATCACTTCCCACGGTTTCTCCTACCACAGCTATGCAGATGACACTCAACTTTTCCTCTCTTTTCCCCCTTCCGACACCCTAATCCAGTCACGTCTCGCCGCCTGCCTTAATGACATTGTCTCCTGGATGACTGCCCATCATCTCAAACTTAACCTCAACAAAACCGAGCTCCTCTTCCTCCCTGGGAAAGATTGTCCACTCTCTGACCTCTCCATCACTATCAACAACATCATTATTCTACCGTCAAATACTGTTAAGAACCTTGGTGTAACGTTAGATAACCAGCTATCCAACTCAGCCTTCATCTCAGCAACCGCCCGCTCCTGTAGGTTTTTACTATATAATATTAGAAAGATCCGTCCGTTCCTCACTAGGGAGGCAGCTCAGCTCCTGATCCAGGCACTCGTCCTGTCCCGCCTTGACTACTGTAATGTCCTATTGGCGGGGCTACCTGCCTCGGCCATTCAACCCCTCCAACTCATTCTAAATTCTGCTGCCCGTCTGGTGTTCAACTTACCTAAATTTTCCCATGTCACTCCCCTTTTCCGTGACCTTCACTGGCTCCCCATCTTGGCCCGTATCAAATTCAAAACCCTGGTACTGACCTACCGTGCAGTTCACCGGTCAGCCCCGCTCTACTTACAATCCCTGGTCAGCTTCCAATCATCCCACCGTTCCCTCCGCTCCTCCACCTGCACGGCTCGCCTCGCCCCTCCATCGCTACGTGGCCCTGGTGAACGCTTGTCTCGTTCAAGACTGTTCTCCTCCATGGCTCCGCAATGGTGGAATGAACTTCCCCCCTTCGTCATGTTGGCCGAGACACTGCCGATTTTTCGCCGGAGACTAAAAACTTACCTTTTCGGGCTACACCTGGGTCCCTCCGGAATCGGTTAACCCTTATTGATTATATATGGTTTTAGTTATGTTTTCATTGTTTGTATTTCTTTGAATGAATTGTTTTGAAATGTGATGTAAGTCGCTTTGGATAAAAGCGTCTGCCAAATGAAATAAAGTAAAGTAAAGTAAAGTAAAGTAATCTACATGCTGAAATGTTTATGTGGGAGTGTCTATATAGGACAAACTAAACGTGCATTAAAGCTCCGCATTGCTGAACACAAAACGGCCATCCGCACCCAAAATCTGGACTATGCAATAGCAAGACATTACAAACAAGCCCACCATGGCTCAGTCGCCTCCCTTAAGTTCTGGGGGATAGAGAAAGTCTCTTCCCCACAGAGATGTGGCGATATCGTCACAAAACTGTTGAGGCGTGAAGCCTTCTGGATTCATACATTAAATACGGTGGAGCCTAATGGACTTAATGATGAGCTCAGCCTCTCCTGCTTCCTCTAAATGTAC
>NC_139640.1:16905734-16958234 GCF_964638095.1 Poromitra crassiceps | reverse complement strand
CTGGGAGCGAAACTTGACGCGCGTCAATTTCTGCCCCTATAGCGCACTGCAAGCATCAGATCTGAAATGTATCCACCACAGAATGACAGAACCATCAGTATTTTGGGGAAAATGCCACTAATTTATATGTAGGCAGCCACAATGACCGATGAAAAAAGTTGTTATCCCGTAGTTTTGAGCCCCTGTCATTCAGAGGCTGTTGGATCATCCTATCTGTCTGCCGTGCAGAGGGGGAGAAAAAAAGGCTGCGCATAAAATGTTTCATGTCTCACCCTCACATCCAGGGATAGGCTATATTTTGCTAGCCGATGCGTTTAGAAAATGATTCTCACTTTGTTCAGACAGTACTATACACTACTATACTATCAACCCGTTCTCACTCTGAGCGCGTCGCATATTGACGCTTTGTCCTGTCCCTTGTGCGTCGCTTGTTACTAACATGGTACCCTTGAGCGACACATGAAACGACTTGGGCTTTCCGACTAAACTCAATGCAAACCCATGGAAGTCATCTTTGACGCTTATGGCAACTGCTCCCCTATTAGCCTAACTGCTCCACCATTAGTCAACTGCTCGCCCATTAGGGTCTGGAGGAGCTAACCTCTCCCAGACCCTAACCCTAAACCTAACCTCTCCCACCCCATGCCTAAACCTAACCTCTCCCAGACCCTAACCCTAACCCTAACCTCTCCCACCCCATGCCTAAACCTAACCTCCCCCAGACCCTAAACCTAACCTCTCCCACCTCCCACGCCTAAACCTAACCTCCCCCCAGACGCTAATGGTGAGCAGTTGACTAATGGGCGAGCAGTTAGGCTGATGGGGGAGCAGTTGCCATAAGCGTCAAAGTTGACTTCTATGGGTTTGCATTGAGTTTAGTCGGAAAGCCCAAGTCGTTTCATGGGTCGCTCAAGGGTACCATGTTAGTAACAAGTGGCGCATAAGGGACGGGACAAAGCGTCAATATGCTACGTGGTCGGAGTGAGAACGTGTTGATACTATACACTATAGTGTAGTGTATTTACATGCTTGCTGTATTTAAACTGTCGTGAGATTTGTTTTGTGGGGCATAGCGAGACAGACGGGGATGAAAGTGGGCAGAGAGGGAGGGGGGAGCTCAGAGTGCTTTGGTCGTTGCTGGAACCTCATTTGACGCTCCAAAATCGAAACAGCTTGGGAGTACGGGCGTCAAGGCATTTTAAAGCGCATCAGAACGCTCTTGGTGCATGTTCGGCCATTTAAAACAATGGGTGGACTTCAAAACGCAAGCGTCTGATGCTCCCAGTGCGTTTGCGGCTTTACGCTATGGACAGACAGGATGTGGAAGCGCAGAAGCGTGGAAGCGAAGCACATTTTCCTCACGAGCAGGCGCCTGGCTGGCTGTCCACACAATGAGCACGTTTTTCCGCGCCGGGCATCAGCGACTCACTCGTCTTCATCTTTTGTTTTCACATATCTACCTCATTTTCATCATGAGTTTATGTATAATGGGGGGGCCATGCAACTGCAAATGGTTGTGAAATAGGTAATTTGCCAAGCCGTGTCAACGCTTCTACAAAAACACTCAAATGCTGCTGTGCGCTGGCGTGTCACTGGTTAACCCTTCGCGTGCCAGAGGTGACACGCGTGTCATAGGTTGCCGCCCCCTGGTCTCTAGTCTCTTTGTCCCTCTCTAGCTTTGTTGTGCCAGATGACAACCTGAAACCCCACTTCAGATAGCTACGTCACTCCCACCTTTCTCTCTTTTCCGCTGCTCCCGCTGTCTCTTTCACTCGTGGCTCGTGTAAAGTATAGAACAGATGCCGAACTAAAGCGCAGCATTGCGGACAGTCAGATCAGTTTACATGGGCACCGAATGAAAACTGGCTGCGGCCCGCTGCGCTTACGCGTCCTGTGTGTTTGGGCCATTAGGCGTGCTGTGTGGCTACTCTAACCTGTAAATGTGGGCAGCTGGCTAAAGAAGTCAAGTTTCGGTACGTACCTCGGTTTCGGGGTCACGGCTCGGTACGACAAAAAAAAAAATCCCAAATGCATAAGGTTAGGTTTGTTTTCATTTATTTTGGACCTGTGGCTTTTCTTTTGAACATACAGTACTAGTGCTCCACCTAGTGTCATAGATTGGTACAGCATGGCCCTGTAGTGTATTAAACAAGTAAACACTAACCGTGAACATAGACTCTTTTGCATTATATTTGTATGTAGGGCTGGCTGTACGACTGCAAATGGATGTAGGCAACTAGTCGCTTAAACGTTTAAACATCTGCTACCCTCGCTAGTTGGAACCAAAATACTAGTCAGTTAACTCATTGAGTGCCAGCCACTTTTGGAGAACAGACGCTCCCAGTGCCAGAGTTTCAGAGCGTTTTCAGTGATTTCTCGAGGCCCACAGAATATTGTGTGATATTACTATGTAAACACCGAACACGCACAAAGAACGAGGAGACTATTGTATCATCAGCAAAAAAAAGTTTATTGATACCATTTTCCGTTCTTTAGTTATCAGCCGGAGAAGATAGGTTGTTTTCAGCAAAAACAGACGTTTCAAATTAGAAGCTGAGATAATCAGCCTTTTGTGAAATGAAGCATTTCAAGCACATTCACTGACTCTGAAGCTAATATTTTCTGATGTAGTGACGTGGTGTAGTTGTGTGGTGCCCTGCGTGCCCCACCCCCCTCTCCCCCCACTCAGCTGCAAACTCCTCCCCACACTAACACACAGCCTTAACACGCACCCAGCGTCTATTTTCGGAGCGCTCCGTTTTTGTGCGCCGGCTCCCAGCGCGACACCGAAAAGCCAAACCGGACTGCTGAGAATGGTTTGGCCCTTTGGCGTCGGGTGCTGCTTTTCTGGCGGCTAATCGTGTGGAGAAACTATGCAGCAGAGACAGAGGGGCTCAGTTGTGGGCGCGGATTGACTGCTGTTTGCAGCTAACGTTAGCTCCAGCCAGAGCAATCTATACGGCTCTGGCTCTGGCTCTGATCGGTTTCAGTTTCATCACGGGGCTTCTTCTGCTGTTTTTCCTCACCTTTCTCTAATCTGGAGAGCACTGTCGCCACCTAATGAGTCCGTAAAATAGGTTATACACCGTCAATAGCTCCAATATTTGTACAGGAGATGCATGAGGCTTTGATCCACGTCCCACCGTCAAAAAACGCATTTGACGCCGATCGACGTCATTGGCACTCAACGTTACTATTTGATTTTTTTTTTTTTTTTTTTTAATACTTTATTGCAGGTATATCATTGACATTCAACATGTTTTCATTGTTCCATTCATCCTGCGACATTTATAATTTGTATATATTTTGTGTACATCACCAAAAATGTGAAGAAAGAAAGAGAAACTATAAAATAAAAAATAAAATAAAAAAGGAGGAAAATAATATAAAAGAAATAAACATTTAATTACCAACACACACACACACACACACACACACACACACACCAAAGTAAATATAGGGACGGGGGGGACGGGGGGGGGGACCTGCAGCACTCATTACCCTAATCACCTTTCATCCACACCTGGTCTCCAAGCGCGACCAGCACCCAGAGAAGACCTCTGGATACTGGTCCCGCCCACAGTCCCAGTGCGAACGGGTGGAGGAATCCAGCCACCTCCAGACCCGAAATGAGCAACGTTTTGTTTTAATTTTCCACTCCTATTTCCAGGGGCCACCCACTCCAGTTTCTTTCAAATTCATCTTCTCTATTCCTCAATTTGTATGTGATTTCTTCCATTTTTTTAATCTCTTCAACTGTTAGTTTCCATTTATTAATAGTTGGTGGTTTAGTTTCCAGCCAGTTCCGTGTAATTTGTTTTAGTGCTGCTATACGAATTATTGTATATAGGTACTTATCTCCTTCGATCTCTATCTCTAGTGGTATGATACCTAATATTATGTTGAGTGGTTGTAGCGGCTTCTTTAAGTGGAAGATATCTATGAGCTTTTCCTGAAGTGTCCCCCAAAAGGTTCTCAACACTGGGCAGAAATAAAAGATGTGTGCATGATTTGCTTCCTGTTCCGTGCATTTCCTCCAGCACTCTGCACTACCTGATATACTATATTTTGAAGTAATTTTTGGTGTTAAGAAGAATCTCATAATAACTTTCCAAGCAAATTCTTTCCAATATTTTGATTGTGTTGTCTTAAATATTCTTTTACATGCATTTGTCCAATCATCCTCCAAAATTAGTATTGCCAATTCTGTTTCCCATTTCTCTTTGGTATTATCTTGATCTATCTTTGTTTCCTGTAAGATTTTATATAGTTTTGAAATTCTGCTACTTTTACTGGTTCTATTTTTATTTATAAATTGTAATAGCTTGTGTATTATCTGACCCTGTGCTTGTCTGTGATGTTTCATGAGATAGCTCCTTACTTGTAGATACTTAAAAAAATTATTATTATCTATATTAAATTTTATTGTTAATGTGTCAAATGAGTCCATTATGTTATTTGTGATCAGCTGTGAATATATTTCTAAGCCTTTCCCTGCCCATGCATCCAAAACATTATCCATTTTATTAGCCAAAAAATCTGGATCTTTCGCAATTTATCTCAAATATATGCAATCTTTGTCTAATTTATATGTTTTGCGAATATATTTCCAGTTTATTAATGTATTTTCTAAGCATATATTATTTCCACTGTATTTTTGCATTTCATTTCGATTTATGTAGGGTAGTGTTCCAATTGCTATTAATGCTGATTGTTCTTCGATTAATTTCCATTTAGTCGTTACTCCTTTATTCATCCATTTCATTATAATATCTACTTGAGTAGCTTGAAAATAAGTCTTTAAGTCTGGAAAACTGAGGCCGCCTTTTTCTTTAGGTTGGGTTAATAAAGTGATTTTTTTCCTTTTTCTTTTGTAGTTCCAGATATAATTTGAGAGCACTGTATTCCATATATTAAAACTATTGTGTGGTATAGGTATTGGTAAAGTTTGAAATAGGAACAAAAATTGTGGAAGAATCATCATTTTGATGGTTTCTACTCTACTCAATATTGATTCTGGCATCATTTTCCATCTATTAAGATCATGTTTTATTTTATTTTCCAAAACTTGATAATTATCTTTATACAATGTGTGTATGTCTCCAGTAAGATATATTCCCAGATATTTAATCTTCTTTAGGTCCCATTTTAACTTATATCTATCTTTAAGTTCTGGTGGTATCTGTTTTTTAAGTGTTAGTGCTTCACATTTATTTTCATTTAATTTATAACCTGAATGCTTGCTGTATTCTGAGATTGATTCCATTAAGTTTGGCAGGGATTGATCTGGGGATGTTAAGTAAATGATCACATCATCTGCATACAATGCTAATTTGTGTTGTTGTTCTTTTATCTTTACGCCTTTAATATTATCATTTTTCCGTATACTTTCAGCAAGTGCTTCTATACAAATAGCAAATATAATAGGTGAGAGAGGATCTCCCTGTCTTGTCCCTTTATGGATTAAGAATCTCCTAGATAATGTGCCATTCACCTTTACTCTGGACATTGGGTTTTTATACATTCCTTGGAGCCACATATTGAATTTTTCATGAAAGCCAAAATACCTTATAATTAAAAATAAAAAGGGCCACAAGACCCGGTCAAAGGCTTTCTCTGCGTCTAATGTTAAAAGTAAAAGATTCATGTCATTGTTCTGAGCATAATCTATTATGTTTAAAGTCCTTCTAATATTATCTGACAGCAGCCTACCTGATATGAAGCCACATTGATCATTATCTATTATATGAGGTACTATGTCCTTTAATCTATTGGCTATAATTGAAGTTATGATTTTATGATCAGTGTTCAATAATGATATTGGCCTGTAAGAGGAGCATTCTGTAGCGTCTTTGCCTTCCTTATGAATCACTGTTATTATAGATGAGTTCCACGTATTTGCCCATGTTCCAGTCTGTAGTGCGAAGTTATAAGCCCGTAAAAGTAATGGTGTCAACTGTTTTATAAATGTTTTGTAAAATTCATTGGTATACCCATCATCTCCCGGTGTTTTGCTCATTTTTAATTTCTTTATTTGTTGTAATATTTCCTCTGCTGTAATTTATTTGAGTAATTCATCATTCATACTTTCAGTTACCTGTTTTAAATTAAGTTTATCAAGAAATATTTTCATTTGTTCTAAATTTAATTGGTTTGATTCATCTTTATAAAGTTTTTCATAGTATTTAGCAAATTCCTCTGCTATTTCTTCTTTTCCGGTCACTATTTCTGGGCTGTTTCCCTTCTTTAATTTAGAAATATAGGCTTTTTGACTTTGTTTCTTAAGTCTATATGCTAAAAGTTTTAATGAGTTTGGTCCTCCATCATAATATTTCTGTTTTGCATATGTCATTAGCTTTTCCACCTCCTCTGTCCGAATTCCATCCAACTCTTTGTATTTCTTTTTCAATTCAATTTTAACCTCTAATTCATCTGTCTTTTCATATTCTTCTTCCAAAAGCTGTATTTGTTGTTCCAGTATCTTCTGTTTTTGTTGTTTCAGTCTTTTCTTATATGAGGAATATGCTATTATGTGTCCCCGTAGCACTGCTTTGGCTCCCTCCCATGTAATGATCGGGTTAGTGTCCCCAGTATCATTCATTTCTATATATTCCTTAAGTGTATTGTTAATCTTTTCTACAAATGTTTTATCTCGTAAAAGCGAATTATTAAGCCTCCAGATTTTTTCTCCTTCCTTTATATCAAGATTAATTTTTATAGTCACTGTTGCATGATCTGATAGGTCCCTTGTGCCTATTTTACATGTTTCAATTAATTCTACATCTTTTTTGAACATAAAAAAATAGTCTAGTCTGTTATAAGTTGAAAATCTCCCTGAATAGTATGTGTAGGCTTTTTTGGTTGGATTTAGCATCCGCCATACGTCTACTAATCCGAATTCTGAGATTGCCCCCCTTAAAATTGACGATGCTTTATCAGCTCTATGTGGTTTATTATTTGATGAGTCCAATCTGGAATTTAATGTGAGATTCATATCTCCTCCCATTATGATAATTCCTTTACATTTTGTCATTAACAGTTCAATTATTTTGGACATTAATTCTGGGCCTATTTCTGGTGGGTAATATATATTAAAAAATGAAACCTTAATTGACTCTATTTTACCAACTACTAAAATTAACCTACCCTCTTTATCTACAATGTGACTTTCCTCTTCAAATGCTATGTGTGGTTGTATGATTATGGCTACTCCCCTCTTTTTTGAACCGTATGAACTGGAGTAAATTGGTCCCTTACCTAGTTTGTCATGCTCCTTTTTTTCCAGGTGGGTTTCTTGGAGGAACAGGACATCCGATTTAGCTTTCTTCATCTGGAGAATAATCTTCTTCCTCTTTATTTGATTATTTAGCCCATTAACATTCAATGAGATAATTTTCAACTTTGTCATATTTCCCGTCTAGAGGTTAGCTGGTTCTCATTTAGAATTTTCTTAGGGAATGAGTACATACCAGGTCGGGGAAAGGGTGGGAAGACATTAAGGAAGGCAAAAGGGGATAAAAAAACAAGAAGTAAAATTTCAATTTCAAAACCTTTAGTCACAAAAAAACATACATACCAGAATCTTCCTGTGCAAGAAAAGAAACCCAAACAACAAAAGACATACAGTGTTGGACTTCCAATTCCTGTAACCTCTATATTGTTACAGAGAGTATTCCACATTTTAGCAGTTATGTGGAATAAGGGGTTATTATTTAACCCTTGCCACAAGATGGAAAACATGGCTATAATTATGGGATCAAAAGTTACCCATAATTGCATGGTGGACAGCGTGTGAGAGTGTATAGTACTCCCTACCAATATGTCTCTCTAGTTAATATACACACATTCAACTTAATCTACTTCTCCTTATTATGTATTTATTCATTTATTTCCCCCTCTCTCCCACCTAGTTTAAAGCTCTATTCAATTAAATCAGTTAGAAATATCTCTCTTGGAAATTAGTTTGTGAATTTGAAAACTATTAGTTATTAATCAACTGTGGGAGATTCAATAAAACCCTTAACCCCCCCTCATTCGAGCAGATTTCGAATAGATAAAGTCACACAATTTAGCGTAAAATTAATTATAAGATGAGGAGGAGGGAGAGGGGAGATCAAATGTTAGATTTTGATACGCCCCTTCCCCAGCGACACAAAATTGCCACTGCGAAATGGGTCCACCACTCAACAGAGAGAAAGAAAAAAAAAACCCAAAAACAAATATATACTGCATATACACATATATATATATACATATACACATATACGCGTACATATACATATATATACTCACCCATGCAGATACATAAACATAACAACACCAGCCAATCTCCCCCCCCCCCCAACATCATACAAAACTGATGGGGTGGTATAGTAACACTGATTACACACACACTCACACACCCACACCCACACACACACACACACACACACACACACACACACACACACACACACACACACAAAAGGGTTAAATTCTACTCCATGAAAGGGCAGCGAAACTTATTTACAAAAAAGGAGAGAAAGAGGAGGATAATTACAATGGATAATTACAAAGGACCCTGAGTTTTTTTTTTTTATTTTTATTTTTTTTAGGGTGGGAAAAAAATACTGAAAATAGCATTCAAGTCTACAAAGCTTTACCCCAATATCCCTGCAGAAAATTCATAAATGCATTCTTTTAAATAAATAAATAAAAAAAAAACAAGAAAAAAACATACACAAAAAGAAACTGAACAAAAAGCAAGTACATCTTTTTCACCTCAATTCATCGAAAAAGGGGACAAAAAGGAAATCCCTATTTTAGAATTCAAATTCAAGGTGATGAGAATAAGGCAGTTTAACCCAAATAATATTCAAGAAAAAAAACACAAAAACAAAAATAGAAACTCATTGCATCCCCCCCACTTAATAAGTATGGGGGTTCCATGATTAATGAAGCGTAGTCGCTTTCTTTTCCTTTTTCTTTTTCCTTTGTTTTTAATCAATGTGTCCATATATAAAGATAATATTAAAAGTTGAGAAGAGAGATTCTAATAATCATTGCCCTTTTTTTTTTTTTGTTCCCACTCAGTCATCAAGCAGGCGGCAAGATTATAAATATCAAAAAAGAGAACAAAAAGTCCAAATTTTTTAAGACAAATTCAGAATGCAGAGTAAAGTGGTTTTGCCCCCATAATATTCCAAAAAAGTAAACTAAAAATAGAACCTCATTGCACCCCCCCCCCCCCCCCCCCCTAGAGAGCTGCAAACCCGAGGGTACCCTCGCGGGCCCCTCGGGCCTGCCAATACGGGCCAAGGCCGGGCTCGTTTTTTCTTTTTTTTTAATTAATAGGTCCGGGCCGGGCCGGGGTCGGGCCGTTTTTCAATAATTAAATAAAATAACGTTGTATTACTCGCTTGATTTTACACAGCAGAGCAGTCACACAAAGAGGAGGAGCGCACACTGCACAGACACTCGCCTAGCCACAGCCACACACACACAGACACACACACCCTCACCGTGACGTTAGTCTGCCACTCCGTCAGCGTAAAAAACAACAACAAAACAAGCCGCGTGTGTCCGTGTCCGTGTCGTGAGAGAGAAATAAGATCGATGGACATAAAACAAAGTTTGCGAGGGGAGAGTTAAACAGTCCCCACTGCAGTAGGGAAAGCTCATTTCAACCTGTTCAAAATGAACCCATCTACCATACATTGTGAGGACACTAATGTGACGTTATTCAATGCAGCTATAAACGGTAAGTCTGCTGTTTTAATTTCGATATGCTTGAGTGACATAATGTTTCAGTTTGTGGGCATTGCTGCTGTTGGCAATTAAACGATCTAGACAATATGTGTGGATTTTGATAGGCCACGGTAGCGTGTGTGAGAGGGGGAGAGAGAGACAGAGAGAAAGCTGCAGTGTTTGTCTTCATAGGCAACACAGTCTACTGTAGCAACGTTTTGGACCAACGAGTTCAGCGGCGCGGCAGCATGCACAGAGAGGGAGAGAGAGATGTGTTGTCATATCGTGATATTGATGTCGGGCCTCGCAACGGGCTCGGGCCAATTAATTTCATGACTCATCCGGGCCGGGTCGGGCACGGGCCTGCATGTCACGGGCCGGGGAGGGCTCGGGCCGAGATTTCAGGCCCGCGCAGCTCTCTACCCCCCCCCCAAAAACTAATAGCCTAATCATTGCCCTTTTTTTTTTTTGCTCCCACTCAGTCATTAAGCGGGCGGCAATATTATGAATAGCAAAAATAGAAGCTAAAGAAGAAAGAAAAAATATATATATATATATATATATATATGGCCCCCTACTTGATAACTAAACAAATGGCAGGATTAGGCCAGGCTTGCAATTGCTCTGAGAATGAAGAGCGAGGGAGATAGGTCCATTCCCGGAGTTTAGTTCCAACTCCAACATACATTCTCTTCCAGATTTACAATAGTCTGATGCAATCTTTAGGTATTCCTTTGACTCAATAAAGCGCCAGTTATATCCAAAAGCAATCAGCATGGCCTATGAAGTTCAATGTTCCATAGTTTTAGGGGGGGGGGGGGGGGAGATGGGAGAGGGAGAGAGGACTTGGGGGGCAAAAGTTCAGTATTTTCTGTCGGATAGATGAAGTTTAGCTCGGTTACATCGATGCAGTCATACCTTTCAGGAGGTCGGCCACAGTTGCCTCGTCTTCTTTCCTCTGGTTGCGCACTCTCCGGAAAGGCGTGGATTGGGCTTCTGCGCCGTTCCTCCGGCCCTCATGCGTCCTCGGCTCGGTGGTAGAAATCATTCCTGTCTCCCTTAGCTGCGCCTCTGCGTCTTCTGGTGATTCATAGGTCGTGAAACCATCATCTTTAAAAACTTTCAGTTTAGCTGGATATATTATGTGTGATTTCACATTTTTTTCCCTCAGCTGTTTTCTTATTGAGGCGTATCTGCTTCGTTCCTTCTGTATCTTGTTTGAAAAGTCCTGGGAGAAGTAGATTCGGTTACCCCCGATCAAAATCTCTTTTTTCGACCAAGCTGCTTGCAGGACTTTTTGTCGGATATTCCATTGGAGGAACTGGACCACAATAGACCGAGGTGGTGCGTCTTGTGCCGTCGGCTTCTTAGAGAGGGCGCGGTGCGCAGCAACAATATGAAGTGACTCGGAGGAAATCTCAAACTTTTCCACGAGTAGTGATCTAATAAAATCCACTACATTGTCTCCCTCAGCCCCTTCTTTCACTTGATAGATACGTATATTGTTCTGTCGTGATTTATTTTCAAAGTATTCCATCTTTTCAGTCATCTTCTTATGTTCCTGAAGCAGATATTTTAAAGCCGTATTTGTAGTTACCTCTCTCTCTTCCAGCAGGTGGATTCTTTGCTCGGCCTCACCTTGATTGGAGCGGATTTCATTTACGTCTTTTTTTATTTGTTTCATCTCTGACGAGAAACTCTCAAAGTCCGCTCGGAACTCTCCTATTTGACGGGAGATGTCTTCTTTCAATTCCGTCAGCATCATTTTGACACTTTGTTCCAACTTGCTTTCTCCCATTTCTTCTGATTTGTTTGTCCCGTGTGGTTCCTTTGTCTTCTTGTTTCTGCCTTTGCGAACATATACCTGTGTTACCGCTCCTGATCTCAGATCCATACCACTTAACAAATCATAATTGAAGTGGTTATTTGCTTTTTCAATTCAGGATTAGGTTAAATTCGAGACATTTTGGAGGTTTTGTGCGGAGCTCCACTCACTGCGCCATTCACGCGCGCGCTGTCAACCGGAAGTCGAAAAAACATACACCTATTTGATTTGACGCCGATCGACGTCATTGGCACTCAATGAGTTAAACAAATAATTAAATTATCATAATAATAAACAATGTGACCCCCTCCTCTAATGCCCAGATGTCAATTCATGTAAACAAACCAGGCGAAGTCAAATGAGTGGAAGGGAGATGGCATGGCACCTCATAAAACTAGCGCAGTTTGGCAGTCTTTAGATCTGGTCAGTGAAAATATGGTTGTATGTAGGCTGTGTCAGATAAAACTGGCTTATAACGTTAACCACTCGACCGACATTCAGCACAGGCATGTGGACGCAAGGAAGGCCAGCAAGACCTGATGCTCTATGTGTGTGTGTGTATGTATATGTATGTATATATATATACACACATACACACACATATATCTATACACATATATATATATATATATATATATATATATATATATATATATATATATATATATATATATATATATATATATATATACACACACATATATATATATATACTGTATATATACTGTGTGTGTATATATATTAGGGATGTCACGGTATGGGAGTCAAGAGCCTAAATGTGTGTGATTTGGTTAAAGAGTTCAGAGATACAGTAGTTACAACTTTCCCAATTGGGGGGGCACCTTTTTCCAAGCTTTGTCTGAGGGGGGCCCACAGTCTCAGACTTAGAAAACCACTGCACTAGTGTAATGCAGTAATGAGACCATGTGACTACATTAACTTTCTGTTTTTTTGGTTGTTTTGTAGGTGAATATGGCAAAAAGGAGAAAGGTCAGACCGTACATCCTTGTAAAAACAATTCCACTGAAAGGAAGAGCAAAAGTCTCCCGGAGGTTTTTAAGTGATCTTTTCCCAACCGAGAAAAGCTGCTGCTTTTTACCACCACCACGAGCAGCTGCAGCCAGTAGTGACTTCCCAGAAGAAGAATGCTTGGTGAAGTCAGTCAGTCAAAAGAAGAATGACAATGTGGAGGCATGGCAAAGCACACGGGAAATACTCCTCAATGTGAGTGCTGAGCTCCTTTGTCCTCCAGATGACACAGCCTGCACAGCTTGCAGTGTGTCTCTCAGTGATGATGAAAGTGAGATCTGGCGATGCAGCGACTGCGGAAGTGAAACCTACTTCTGTTCTGCCTGTGTCCAGAGTGTTCATCAACGCACTGCTGTGGTGCATGCTCTCGAAAAATGGGAGGTTTGTAACAATACTCAATACTTTCTCCTCCATTTTGTACACAATTTTTTTTTTCAGTAAGCAAAAAAAAAATAACGTGCAGTTTGTTGGTTCAGCATTATTGTCCTCTTCACTGTGGTGGTGATGATGGCTGTCAAACCATCTCATGATGGGTATTGGGAACACATACAGATCAGCTTTGTATGGTTGGATATTGGGAAAGTGTCTCTAATTCAGAGCCAGTATACAGGAAGTAAAGGTTGATCATTGTCAGGTGTTTTGAGATTATTTGAGAGGAGGCAGACCGCTTGTTGACTGTGCTCTGCACTGTGTCCCAGGTTATTTATCTTAAATTATTTGTTTTTCGCATTCGTGGAATAGTTTGTGGACATTGATCAATGTTGAAGATCAGTAACATGACGAGCTGAATCTGCCTACATAATACAAAATTAACTTTGATCATGGACAAAATGCCCAGTTTGAAAGTATGTGTCACTACATTTCCTAAACAGCGTTCTCTCAATGGTTTTTTCGTTTGGCAAATGGTCAGTATAGTGACATTTTTTAATCTCTGACACTTAAATGTTGAGCTTTGTGTTAATAGGTCAGAAAGTCAAAGTATATCCCATGAAAATGTTGCCAAAGATGAACACGTTTCAGGGATGCCAACTAGTCACCTTTAGGTGACAGTCACCTTTTCGATCCCAAAATAGGGCACTTAAGGGACCCTAGTCTCCACCAAAAAACAATGCTGATTTGTTTAGCACAAAATCTCACATATCTGAAAACTGTTAACAGTTTAGCAGGCATTCATTTAGTTTGACAGTTATTCAGAGTTGATTTGAGTTAATGTGTGGACCAGTGATGTCATTCATGAATGACATCACTGGCCCATCATGATAATTTCAATCATGAGAGACCAGAGGGTAGCGTTAACAAGCAAGCTTTATTCAAGTATGGCATGGCGATACGCGGTAAGATGCCTCTCTTCTGGAGGCATCTGCTCGGACTAGGATAGAGAATCCCCCCCCATAGGGGATTCTTCAGGAGTCAAGACATTGGTGGTGGACTGGGGAGGTGGGTGGGGTGAAACACAGCTTCAGAGAATGGGATGCGATCAGCTCAGGTACAGCGACCAGAAGGATCAGGGAAAGAGGACGATGACACGCTGAGCATGGCTATAAATACTGCCACGTCATAGCCTCGGCATTGACGACATTACCGACGTCATATTGGCAAGTGCGTCACACAGACATCACACTAGGATTACATATGATGTGAGGCAGCATGTCTGGTCTTCATCTTGAAACTAGGTCGAGACCACCATTTCAGATATGTGAGAGTTTATGTGCAAAATAAATCAGCATTGTTTTTCGGTGGAGTTCTCCTTCAAGTGAATGATTTGGAGTATTTTTGTGTCTGCCCTGGTATCTGTCACCTTTTCAAATCTCTGAGAGATTGTATTGCTCATGTTGTATTTTTCAGTGCTTTAAAAGGTATATTTTGTGATTTTTTTCTTTAAGGCGGGTGAATTTAATCAGCAAATTCCCATGGGCTTCAGATGCCGTTGGTCAAGGAAGGATGGCCACCAATGTGAAATGTCCTATGAACGTCTAATAAAAGTATTTGATGATCAAGGTAAGTTGTGTGTGTGTGTGTGTGTGTGTGTGTGTGTGTGTGTGTGTGGGTGTGTGTGTTTCTGTGTGTGTGTGTGTGTGTGTGTGTTTCTGTGTGTGTGTGTGTTTCTGTGTGTGTGTGTGTGTGTGTGTGTGTGTGTGTGTGTGTGTGTGTGTGTGTGTGTGTGTGTGTGTGTGTGTGTGTTAGACACAGTATATTTCACAAAACTGCACAAGGAGGAAAGGTATGAAAAAAAAATGTACAGCACCTCACAGCTTCTCCATTTGTCATGAATTCTAGGAAGGCCTCATGATGTTTGGATCCAGTTTTGCAAGTGTGAAATGGAAGTTGCAACATTACTACGTTACAGCCTTTGGCCTGCAAGTGTTAAGCAACCCCAAAGTGCCATTTCCATCAAGCTCATGGACATGATCTGCCGTTTGCAGCTTGAATGTGGTGCATCACTGAAGGCTATATGTGCAGCAATTCAGCATTCCTCAGTATCTTCCAAGGTTTGATTAATAGGAGCCTCTATCCATTTGATTTTTACCATTGCCTTTACCTGAAAGCTTCCAATTTGAAAAACACATATTAATCACAGTCTTTTGTGATTATGATTGTTGCCTTACAGTGCCGAGACCTCTATGGGATTCTCATCACTGAGTCCTATGAGGAATACAGACACCTGCGATACCAGCTATCTACACTGCGTCATCTCGGGCCTGAGATAACTGATGGGACACACTGTCCTCTTTGTCCACAGGTATGATGTATTTATTTTATGCATTCAATTGATGTGGGATGTGTGAAGGATTCAGGCCTATTATATCTTAGACCACTTATACAAACAACCAGGGTTGGAGCAGGATAGTTTGCTGCATGTTCAACCCTTTTGTCAATTCACACCAAGTGAAACGGGTTATTCCCTGCCCTGGTCATGACAATTCAGATTTGCCCCGGTCTCAACCTGGGAGGGAGACTTAACATTAGCCTACCTCAGTGGTTCTCAACCTGTGATATGCAGACTCCCCTCCCTCTCATACTTTCATCTGGTGGTTTCTGAGGTGGTACTTGGTATAAAAAGGAGAACCACTGGGTTAGGTTAATGGCATAACAGACCTGGGTGGATCCATTCACACTGAAATGAACCCTTGTCCGAACCTGGTCCAACCCTGGTGTCGCCAACCCAGGTCAGGCAGCCCGGTTAACCCTTTCATACCAAAATCAACCTGCAAATAATCCTGGTTGGACATTTGGTGTGAAAGGTGGAATAGTCTGGACGATACGATTCAAAATACATACTACAGCATGCGCTGGGACGCTTCATCAGTGATGTTAACTGGGGTCGTAGGGTGTTTCGGGTCTATCGAACATCATACACCCTCGCCCAGTAGACCCAGCCGAGGCCGATTAAGACCCCGACCCGCGTCCCAGAAGCAGCCGCTCACAGATCAGCCTTCCTACTCTGTCTGCAACGTTGCCCGCGGAAGGGTTGATCATGCCCAATCCGCTGCAATAGAGCTAGTGCTACACCGCAGCATTGAAAGAGCCTTCGGTGCATGGAGGGCTAAGGCCCTGTGGGTGAATCCAGGCCGCGCTCCTCCTTCGTCTCACCAGACCCTCCCAAAAGGCAATCCTACTATGCCGCACCATAGACAAAGAGGATGCCTCAAGAAGGCCTGTGCGCTGCACGTCATTCGCCTGCGGCGAGCACCTCGCTCTAGCCTGAAGGACCCCAGGCCGCGCCGATCTTTACACAGCTTTTCAGGAGGCTAATCCGTAGCGTTTGTGGATTTCTCCCTCACGAGAGAGCCAGGCTGGGGTGCTAAACCCATCCCGTACCGGGTGCCGTCTCTCCGACCGTCATAGTCATAGTCTGGACGATAGATATTCCATGACACAGCATTTACAATTAACCAAAGGCATTCTTGCAGCTGTTGAGTTATCAGGCACACAGTATCTTACTGTAGCTGAACTAGATTTGTTTGACTGACTTAAGTGTATTTGAAATAAGTGTGATGCTGCAGAGTTATGTAGAATAAGAGCAATCATGAAAAATATATTCAATAAGATGTATGAAATGACTTCAATCAGGATCAGGTAAAAAAAATATTCCCTTGTCATGTTTAATTTTAAACTTCACAAACGAATACCTAGTGCCATCCTATTTAATTCTCACTCTCACTTTTTGTAGGAGGGTGGAACTCTGGTTCTTGCTGCGGACGGACTGTTTGGACTTCCGAGAAAGAAGTCCTCTGGAAGCAGTTGTGAAGGACCCAAGCACTTCAACCGCTTCTTTTCCCCACAAGATGATGTGGACACTTTCATTAGAGAACAACAGCACTCACCTGAGGAGGTAAAGGATGACTCAATTTAATGCTTTCCTCCCTCCTTACATGACATTACAATCCAAGTTAATACAGTATGGATTTATTCCCAGTTAATGTCTGTACATTTTATTTAAAACACTATTGAAGTTAATAGTTAAATTTCTGAAATGTTGATGTCATAGTATACAACATGTAGTTCCGACCAAGCAATCTGATTGGTCAAGGACCGTTCTCAAATGAGCATAACCGCACACCTAGCCACGCCCTCATCACTAAAATATCACTCCACCGGCCGGTCTGTTCAGCAGACAACAGCAGCGGCCACAATTCTGCAGGCAACATAGTGCCTATAGTGCCTGTATCGCGAAGACGATGGGATTTCAAGCAGGACGGCCCAACCTCAACTCTATTTCCACCGACATCAACAGTAAATCCACCAAATAAATACAAATTAACCAAACAATCCATTGTGCATCATCAACGCTGTTATCTAGCGGCTGGTTTCTGCACAGGTGTTTGTTACAGTTAACTAATGTGATCAGCATGTCGGCTGGTTGACGCCTGGCTGACTCAACGGGGACTATTTCTTGTCTAATGGAAATGGACTAACACTCGGCAAAAAGTTTATTTTGCGAGAAAATTCCCCCAAAATACGAACACCTTTTTTTATGCCTCCACCGGCGATAGCCAGGCCGGAGGCATTATGGATCCGGATTGTATGTACGTACGTACATCCGTATTTCCGATGTTCGTTAACACGATATCTGAGGAACGCCTTGACGGAATTTCATCAAATTTGCCTCAAACATCGACTTAGACTCAAGGATGATCTGATTCGATTTTGGTGGTCAAAGGTCAAGATCACTGTGACCTCTCGAACGCCATTTTCAAGCTTGTTAACGCGATATCTCAGGAATGCCTTGACGGAATTTCATCAGATTTGCCTCAAACATTGACTTGGACTCAAGCATGTACTGATTACATTTTGGTGGTCAAAGGTCAAGGTCACTGTGACCTCACGAACGCCATTCCCAAGTTCGTTAACGCGATATCTCAAGAACGGCTTGATGGAATTTCTTCTGATTTGGCTCAAACATCGAGTTGGACGCAAGGATGAACTGATTCCATTTGGGTTATCAAAGGTCAAGGTTACTGTGACCTCTCGAATGCCATTTTCAAGCTTGTTAACGCAATATCTCAGGAATGTCTTGATGGAATTTCTTCGAATTAGCCTTAATCGTCACTTGGACTCAAGGATGAACTGATTCGATTTTGGTGGTCAAAGTTCAAGGTTACTGTGACATCACAACCCCTCGTTTTATGCTCGTTAACGTGAGATCTCAGGAGCGCCTTGACGGAATTTCTTCCAATTTGCCTCAAATGGCCATTTGGACTCAAGAATGAACTAATGGCGGAGGCATAAATCCGCGGTGCGGTCGTTCTAGTTTATAGCTTGTATTTTTTGGCTGAATGTTGTATAACTTCGGTTATGCTTCGGTCCTGCCGAATCACTGTCGTGCCACTAACGACAGTAAAGCACACCCTCTCATGTAAGATTGCTTAATTAGGTCAAATAGTGTAAGTTGGACAAGCTTGAGTTATTATTCCTTCATGCTTTCTTTTAAAATGTATATACATTTTTGTGTATTGTTTATTCATTGAACAACCAGAAAAATGAATTGTTAAATTCAAAATGTTTTTAATTAAGCACTGTCATACCAATGTAGAATATCACCAAATGTGATGATACAGTTTACGAATGATTATCTTTGGGTGTTTCCATCTGCTCAGCAAGGTCAGATTTTACACAAAGACATCCACTTTCTAAGAAGTTTACCTTTGTGAGAGAGTAATGTATTTTGAGAAATGATGGATCAAAACATGTACATTCCTACTTCTACAGGGGTGTGCCAGCTTTCAGGCAGGGAGTGCCCTCCGGTCAAAGGTCAAAAACTCCAAATTGGATGAAACTGGAGTTTTTGGGATATCCTGTAAGCACGAACATCCACGGCGCTTTCTTAGTCTAAAGAGAGGCGAGAGGTAAATATAAAACTTTCATTAGCACTTTACAAATGAGTTACCATGTCCTGTTTCAGCTAAAATAGTTGTATTATCTTCTAGCCTTTCGAATGCTGTCTACCTGCTCAAGGAACTGCAAGAAGATCTGGGAAAACACAAAAAACTTGTCTTCATGTACGACATTGCATGCAAATTGAAACCTCACTTGCAGGTAATTGTTCTATGTATGTAAAGTACATTTAGTTATTTGTTCTCATTAACTGTGGCAGTGTTTGTAAAAGTATCTTTTATCATTAATGCAGTTTTCTCATTTTTGTTTATTCTTAAATAAGTTTTACCCAGATCTTCAACATATGCTGTACCTGCGTTCCATGCTTATGGGCACAATGTTGATTGTCAGGTAATCATCATTTGGTTTTGACATTATTAACTTGATTGCAATTTATCAAAGACAGTACAACTATTTTCTATGTTAACTTCTGATCTTGGTTTAATGTTTTGTAGATTTCCTATGGTTGTAGGAATGTGGAGGATGCAGGCCTAGCTGATGGGGAACAGTTGGAACGACTGTGGTCATACCTTCGCCGTTTTGGCAAGGTGACTAAAGAAATGACCCCTTCACACAGAGTTGACCTGCTGACTGATGCCTTGCTGCACCACAGTTCAAGGATAAGAAAGAGCCAAGGTGAAGAGGTTTCTGTGTCTTTGCCGTCTGCTGTCTGTGTTATTATGGATCCACTGGCCTTGCAGGCAGAACAAACCCTATGCAGCATTCAAGCTCCAGGATTGGCCATTTAGTAGCGCACCAGGTATTTTCATCTTGCCTCAATCTGATATTTGAGGCAAGGTGGTGGTGGACATGTCATGTCATCGTTAAGTGACCTGTTCTTTTCATTATGCAGGCCTGTCACGCGTTATTGTCTAAATGACTATTTGACTTGAGTACAAGACTCAATCCCCGTGAGAAAACCAGACAAGGTTTCTGCATGAGCAACCCCAAGAAGAGTGATATATTGGAGTTTGCCCATCAGATGCCAGTGCAAATGCCCCTATAAGGCGTTAAATCCACCCATGTTTGATTACAGGGGTGTGGGGATCACTGCACCAATCTGATCAAGGTGACAGAGAAAAAATGAAGTTTCTACTACAATTTATTTATACTTATGTTAGTGTTGTAATATTGGTTCCATGGTTTAGGAACTCACAAGGTAGCTTCAGGTGGGCTACAGTCGAGCAATATTCATCCATTGAAGCCACATTAGCGTTCGCATGTTCCATTAAGGAGCGTATGTGGCCATCATTTATATGTGTGAGCCTGAGGTGTCGAAAATGTGACTGTGGCGTATTGGTTCGCTTCAGGCCAATCCAGCTTGAATGCTGCCGCGTAGGCGGGCGCAAGGCGTGTTCTGCCCCCAAAGCCAGTGGGATCCATAATAACGTGTCTGTGCCCCCCACCCCACACACAACCTCTCTCCCTCACTGTCTGTGTCTGTGTGCCTTGTCTGTCTCTCATTCCGTCTGTCCATTTTTAGATATGCACATTGTCAATTTTACATTTTGGCATCATGTTTGAATAGATTGTGTGGCACTTTTCGGTGTTGTGTTGCCAGCAAGGACAAGGTCAGACCCAGTAACATTTCTGTAACATTTACAACCAGGGAATTGAATGCAGTCACATGAACAGAGTGGCTACAACAGCATTGGGTTAAAGAGAGAAAGGTCACTTCTTCAGTCTCATACTACTAACTAAAGTTTATGGGAGTGGTCATTTGTGTTCGGCAGGATAATCTTCACAAACGTGAATCACTTTTATGACTTTTGAAACCTAAATGTGTTTTTTACGCGTTTCAGAAAACGCTTCAAATGTCATAAAAGTGAACATAAATTAGCACTCCCATAAACTTTTGTTAACCACAGACCTTCTTTTATGCATTTAAAGTCCCTGGAAACCTAAATCCACAAAAACCTTCTAACTATTAAATTTAGGGTCTTAGGTGAGTAATTGTGTGCCTCAGAAATTAATTGACATTACTTTCAACCCTAACCCCAAAAATCGACACTTTTCTACGAGGTCTGGATTTCCATTTCCTCATTGAAGAGAGCGGTGCGCGCGGTGCTAAAATGCATGATCTTATCACGTCATAAGATTTAATCGAATCACACACACGCATGCATGCACGCACGCGCGCACACACACACAGTAGCGCAGCGGCAGAGATCTCTTCCTCTCTGTAAACCCTCTCTGTGCAATGCGCCGAGCAACGCGCGAACACACACACACACTCCATCTCTCTTTCCTTCTCTCTCTCTCCTCTCTCTCTCTCCGTTAACGGAGAGAGAGGTCTCCTCCAGAGACCTGCTGCAGACGGGACATGCCCACACAGTCCGCGGGAGAAAATACACTCTAAAATCAAATTGATTCTCATGACTTTTGCCATGACTGTCAAACCTAAATTGATATACTTTGCGACGTTCATCATCGTTCAAATTTGGCTGGTGGCTTATTAACTCATTGAGTGCCAGCCACTTTTGGAAAACGGATGCTCCCAGTGCCAGAGTTTCAGAGCGTTTTCAGTGATTTCTCGAGGTCCACAGAATATTGTGTGATATTACTATGTAAACAGCGAACACGCCCAAAGAACGATGAGACTCTCTTCTATCATCAGCAAAAAAAAGTTTATTGATATCATTTTCCCTTCTTTAGTTATGAGCCGGAGAAGATAGGTTGATTTCACCAAAAAGAGACGTTTCAAACTAGAAGCTGAGATAATTAGCCTTTTGTGAAATGAAGCATTTCAAGCACATGACTGACTCTGAAGCTAATATTTTCTGATGTAGTGACACCCCAAAAATAATTTCCTTCAATAAAACAGTGAAAACAAAGGAATTTTGTTTGGCAAAATAATATTTTTTAGCTGCAACCAACCAGCAGCGCTGGCCCCTGCATGCGCTGCTGGTTGCAGCTTCTTGCTGGTCTTGATTTACTGCTGGTGGGCATCAGATATTCTAGCTTGTGTTTGCCAATCCTGTCCTGCTGTCTGGGTCTGTCTGGGTCGGTGTTGTATGCTGCCCTGCGTGCCCCACCCCGCTCAACTGCAAACCCCACCTCCGTGGGTGTGTCTCTGGTGGCTCTCTGCTGCCTTTGCTCTGCACTGAAAAGTGCGCTACATCCAGCTTTTTTACAGCGTTCCGCGTGTATTTGTCACCGGCTCCCATCGCTTCCAGTTGAGAATAATAACAACTCCACAACTAATCATGCGGATGGGCTATCGCAGCGGATACGGAGGGGCTCAATTGTGGCAGCAGATTGGCTGCTGCAGGCACAGCTAACGTTATGCTTCATGCATATCGATGCATACCGATGCGATTTCCGTTTCCCCATGACTTCTTCTCTGTTTTTTCCTCGACTTTCTCTAATCTGGAGAGCACTGTCGCCACCGTCCGTAAAATAGCTTTTACACATTCAACATCCACCATACTTTCACAGGAGATGGATCAGGCTTTGATCCACGTCCCACCGTCAAAAAACGCAATTGACGACTTTAGTCGTCATTGGCACTCAACGTTACTATTCGAATTGACGACTATAGTCGTCATTGGCACTCAATGAGTTAACATAGGTTCCTGTGATGTGATGAACAGGGACTTTAAGCAAAATTCTAAAATCCCAATCACTTTTACGCTGAAGCCCCAACATGTCTTTCTCTCATGTCTTTTTCTGCCTTGTGACTCCAAAAACATGTCATCCCTGCAGTACTCTATACCAGTAATGCACTCACTAGTAGAGAGCACAAACGAGATCTACCTCCTTTCCAGATTGTAACGGTCACACATGCATTACAACTCTATCTGTGACAATCTTGAAAGCCGTTCTGTTTGAAAAGCCCAAACCGATAAAGTTGTGAGAAGAGTCCCGCACACTGCCAACTTGCAATAAAGATGATTTTTTGGTGACATTTCGGTAACCTACCTTTTTCAAACCAAATTATGTTACTATTAACAAAGCCAAACATATTCCCATTTAGTTTTTGTTTTGTTTTATAAGAAAGTGATGTTATGCATGTTCCTATAAGATGCTTATACTGTTTAAACTAATATATTGATAATCTAATGCCTTCCTTTGAATTTCCTTTTTCCATTAAAGCAAAAGCCCTGGGTCTCAAAGCTGAGAAAACCAAGTCAGTTGAAGATGAAGCAAATACAGAGATGGCTGAAATCATTAAAAATACAGGTACAATGTTATTTTTCCAAACTTTGGGTTGCAAGTGTATGGAATTTGGATCTGCTGCTCATTGTCATATCAATCAGTTTCATGGCCCTTGCAGGAATTTGGTATATGCTAATTAAAATGCATAATGTGCAAAAGATATTGTTGAACGGACTAACTTTCTTCCAGAAATATAAATGTCATTAAGTTTAACTTTGCTGTCAGAGGTTAAACCTATACCCTCCAATTTAAAATTATTATTTTCTCTTTATTTGGAAAAGGCATCACACAGCAAGACATACAAAGCTGGGCAGACCAATATAAAACAGAGGCAAGGCAGTCTGTAGATTGGACCTGGGAAGAGGACTATGTCCAAAAACTAATGGAGCACCAGGAACTGTGAGTGTGTGTACAGCCTTTCTCCGTATGCTGCATCTCCTTGTAGTCTTGCTGTTGAGAGAATCTCACAATCATCTCTCTGTATAGCTCAGTAGCACAAATTGCCTCCAAAATTATACAAAATGGAATAAACACCTTTAGAACCAAAACGGAACATTACGCCCTGGTGGATCTGCTGCTCTTGAATCTAATTGTATTGTGTTATACCAGGTTATAATTTGTCAATTCCCATGGATAAAAATACATTTTCTGTTATTTACAAAGCCTTACTTTTTTTCCTAGAGAACGCTTGAGCACTGTGACCAGCTGCACCCATGACCAAACAACACATTTGGAAAAGTAAGTATTACCTTACTGGCATACATAAAAGTGATGTTGCTTAATTGCTTAATTGTAAATACATAGTGTTCAATCGCCTTGACGGAATTTCATCAAATTTGTCTCAAATGTCCACTTGGACTCAAGGATGAACTGATTACTTTTTGGTGGTCAAAGTTAAAGGTCACTGTAACCTCACTACCATCTGTTTCATGATCGTTTAACTGATATCTCAGGAACGCCTTGAAGGAATTTCTTTGAATTTGGCTCAAACGTTAACTTGGACTCAAGGATCAACTGATTACATTTTGGTGATCAAATGTCAAGGTTCAAGGTCACTGGGACCTCACGAACACCGTTCTCTAGCTCGTTAATGCGAGATCTCAGGGAACGCCTTGACAGAATTTCTTAGAATTTGGCTCAAACATCCACTTAGACTCAAGGATGAACTGATTACATTTTGGTCATCAAAGGTCAAGGTCACTCTGTTCTCACAAATGACATTTTCAAGCTGGTTAATGCAATTTCTCAGTAACTCCTTGAGGGAATTTCTTCACATTTGGATCAAACGTCAAAGTCTGGACAGACATGGATGTCGACTGCTCACTTGTTGGCGGAGGCATATATCCGCGGTGCGGTCGTTCTAGTTACAAATTCACTTAGCCTGTTCAATCTTCTTAACTTTGGACATAGACTTACAACATACTTTCTGACTGGTCACTGATGAGCAATGAAGCATGTTACTGTGTTTATGTACCACTTTCAGATTGGAGAAGAAAATAAAGACAATTGAGAGGAAACATGGCCTTCGTGAAAGATGGCCTCTAACAAGTCACACATGTTTACACATCAGAAGTGTAATTGAAGACAAAAAACGACAGAACTCACTGCAGGCCATCTATAGACTTGTCTTGGAGCGCAGGTTCTTATGCGGCCTCATGAAAAAATATGCAGGTACAGTAAATACTTGAACTATGACAGTTGGTTAAAGGAGCCCTACACTGAAAAACAACGCTGATTTACTTCCCACATAATCTCACTCATATCCAGGAACTGTAAACTGTTTTGCAGCCATTCATTGAGTTTGACAGTTAGTGAGAGTTGATTTGAGTACAATTGTGGACCTGTGGTGTAATTCTGTGCATGATTGACGGGTTACATTTTCAGAGAGAGTGAGAGCGTGTGCAAGATGAATCAGCATTGTTTTCCGGTGGAGTGTCCTTTTTAACCACCCACCCCCCACCCCCCACCCCCCCATCCATCAATTAAACTTAATGAACCATTTGTTTTGCAGAGGGACAAAAAATTGCAATCAGACTGTCAAGGAAGATATCACTGATTTGTCAGAAGATCAAACAAAAACTGAAACACTTCAACACCACCAGAGCTGAAAAACAGCAACCTGCCTTGGATTACCATGAAGTAATTCAGATCGACAACCCCATCTGGTCAACCATGACCAACAAGACAGTAGATGTACAAATGTCAGTCAAACAGAGACTGTTTTTGTTGTGGAACACCGCAAAAAGGGCATCTGAAGAGAAGGCCTACTTGGCAGAAGACTGCATGTCAGGAAAGAGGTTCTTTGAGAAGCAGATCGAAGAAATCGACAAATGCCTCCAGCGAGACTGCCTGCTGTCGTCTAGACAGGACAAAGGTGCAGCTGCCGCTTTGCTCAGCAAGAGAAGAGAGTTTTCAAGCTATCTCTCACAGTATGTCAGTCTTCTCTCAACAAGCACGGATGTCTTTGGTTATATTGTGAACAGTACAGACTCTGACACGGATGAGGAGGACGATGACGAGGAGGACGAGGATATTGTGGAAGAAGAGGAGGATGATGAGGAGGAGCAGGCAGGACCTTCTGAGATGAGATGACTTTTTGCTCCCATGGAAAATAGGCGAGAATGTGCAGTCGGGCAAGGAGTCAACCAGCCGAACACTTGTACTGATATGAATCTGGACCGACTGAACTGAGAGCTTATAGCTCTAGGAGATGAGTGGACTTCTTATCCACAGGCACTGATAAGAAGGCTGGAGAGCTGAAATGAAAGCATTTGATCATTTTCAGATCTGTAATAGTTTGGGAATTAGGGGGGGGAAATATAATAAACATGTTGTGGTTCAGGTCCGATCCACAGAATTTGATCTTTGATGTTGTTTTGGGCCACTTTGAGTCTGCAGTTTGTGTTGGTGATCAGAATAATATTAATCTAAAATTATTTCTGCATGTATTACATCAAATACTCTGCAAATACTACCCTTTACTCTAGAGGTTTGCACAATTGGCGTCAATGGTAGTGCACAGATACTGCAGGTCTATGGCAGCTGAGTTAACCCTATGTGAAAAACGTGTTCTTACAATTTTGCTGTATTATTGTAATTCTTTGCACCAAGGGTTTTCAAAGTGGGAGGCAGTTCCAGGGGAGGCTCAGTGAATGGAAGTGAAAAGGTTATTACATTAGTTATGAAAATTACATTACATACTGTAGAAAAGACAATGGGCTCTATTCTCCCACAGGCCATCGGCGCTATTACGGGCCTTAACCGCAAAAAAACGTGCCTTGCGCCTGTTTCGGCAAGATAGCAATAGGCTTTAGGCTGCCAAATGCGCTTTAGGCCGAATGGGCGTGGCGCAGTCCCAAAGTGGGCGTGTCGGCGCTAAATACCAGCCTAGTCATATCTTGGGAGCTGGCCTACATTTAGCGCTTTGCGCTTTTCAAAAGCAGGCCTATTCTTTGCCTTCACTGCTTCTTCTCTGTCACCCTTCTCTCTCTCTCTCTCTGAGTTCCCAGCATGCATTGTGTTTCTTCATTTCGCTACTAAATAGCCACCAAATGAGCCAAAATAGATATAAAAGGTAGTTCTAAATTAATGTGTAATGGTAACACAGCCTGCCATTGTCAACATTTCAATATTGGACCAAATAAAACCTCGAAATGAAAACACCACCCTATGTGAAACATATATGTCCTCCTGGGCATATATATACCCCTTGTCGAGTTAACGTGATTTAGAGAAGTAACAGCGGAACGCGCTTCGGAACGCGCTTCTAATGGCATCTGCTATACTGTGATGTCCGTCCAATAACTTGGCCCTATTTCACATTTAGTTTTACAATAAAAACACATTTATGCAATGACTTGACATAATGTAGGGTATATTTATGTGCATCATCCTTCCTGCAGCAGGCGAGAGAAAATGATATCTTTCTGGACAAACTTTCACCAATCTAATAGGCTATATTTTTCTAGCTGATGCATATAACATTATTTTCACTTTGATCTTGCTATAGTGTAGCGTATTTACATGCTTGCAGTATTGAAACTGCAGTTAGATTGGTTTGAGAAGCATAATAATATGGAATAATAGCCTATAATGCAGACAGACAGGCTGGATGAAGGGAGGGGGGGGGGGGGGGCAGAGCGTTTGGCTTTCGTCTGGTTTTGCGGGATCACTGGAATTGGAGCTAAAAAGGCAAGCGTGCGATTCGTTTATTGCACTTATCCAATGAGCATGACGGTGCATAATTTTACGCCTAAAAGGCGTGGTTGTAATGCTTTGGGCTGCATCTAGCGCCAGCACGACGATATCAAGTGCGCCTTTCCACGCCCACTGCTTTGATCTGCGCCTGCCGCTCGGCCTAGAAACTGCGCCGATGCAACGATAGGGGCCTAAATGTGTGTGATTTGGTTGAAGATATTTCAGAGATACCATAGCTTTGTGGATTTTTACTTCTTTCCCCACTTTCCCAGAGTCTGAAACTAATAAGCCTTCAGACAGACCTTTGCTTATCTATTATTTGGTGTAGTCTGAAGTAGGGCCGCACAATTAATAGTATTTTCATCATCATCGCAATATGAACATGTGCAATAAACACATCAAAAAGACTGCCTGAAACACAATGAATCACAAAAGTGGTTTTATTTATATGCGTCATGTATTCCCATTCAGCGTCTGATCATTTGGTCTTGTGTTGTAAATCCAGCGTACACCTTTCCCTTGCAACAGTGCGCTCCGCACTTCTGCCAAAGCCCAAACACGCTGTGTGTAGTTTCAGCTAGTCAGTGTATATTTCATTTCGTTATTCAGTGGGCATAGGCTATGTTTGGGGTCTATGTTAGCATTATTAAAGCAGAAAGACATAGGAACTGTATAGCTACTATGCATACTTTAATATCTGTTTATTTATCGCAAGTCGTACGTATTGTCATCGCTATATTGAACAATGTTATCGCACATCGGAGATTTTCCTCATATCGTGGAGGCCTAGTCTGAAGTATGTCAAATGGCAATATAAAACTGCAATTGGTGTAATTTAATAAAATAACAGAAAAGTGTTTTGTGTCTGAATAAATATGTTTAAGCCCATTGGAGAACCATGGGCCAGCCGCCAGAAGAATTTTCCCTACTGTCATATATATCTATATAGATATAGATATATATATATATACAATATATATATATATCTACATACATATATATATTCTGTAATTTAATATAACAGAAATGTGTTTTGTGTCTGAAGAAATGTTTAAGCCGATTGGAGAACCATGGACCAGCCTCCAGAAGAATTTTCCCTACTGTCATATATATATCTATATAGACATAGATATATATGTACGATCTATATATATATATATATTTACATACATGTATATATTGTGTAATTTAAGATAAAAGTGTTTTGTGTCTGAATAAATATGTTTAAGCCCATTGGAGAACCATGGACCAGCCTCCAGAAGAATTTTCCCTACTGTCATATATATATATATATAGACATAGATATATATATACGATATATATATATATATCTATATCTACATACATGTATATATTGTGTAATTTAATATAACAGAAAAGTGTTTTTTGTCTGAATAAATATGTTTAAGCCCATTGGAGAACCATGGACCAACCTCCAGAAGAATTTTCCCTACTGTCATATATATATATATATATATATATATATATATATATATATATATATATTTATATTTATATATATTTATATATATATAGATATCTATATACACACACATATATAGACATACATACATACACACACACACACACACACACACACACACACACACACATATATATATATATATATATAATATACACACACACGTGTAGGCTATATACATAGGCCTACATACAGTGTATACACGTGTGTGTGTGTGTGTGTGTGTGTGAGTGCAACGTGCCACATTGAATAGACTGAAGAGAACAAGATGGTATTTAAAACCTGAAGTCATATTACTGTCGTATGGTATGAAGCCATCTGATTGCAGGTGAACACTGAGCTGCACCATCTTGTTTGGCACCCACATTAGATGTAAAGAAATTATAAATCACATTAACACTTTCTGGCAACCAAAATCGATCCAGTCAGTGAAGAGGCACTGACGTTCTAATTGAAACGTTGCTCGATCCGTCCTGTCATTGAACACACCCCTTTCATTCGTCCAAACGCAACCAGCTGGAATCACGTCTCCAAAGTAGCACTAATGAATGTATGTTTCTGTTTTTATAACATACCGTTTCACACAATATGTTAAGGTTATACTTTCTCTGTTGAAAAATGAACGGATATGTTTTCTAAAGCCTAGTGTCAGAACCCTAACCCTAACCCGGAAGAACAATAGCCTACAAAAACTACAATTTGTTGCATCTACAATGAGTTGCAATAGTATGAGTAGTGTGCGGCACCATTGTTTTTTGTAGTTCTAATGTGTTTGCCCTATTTTATGAAGTAGTGCCCAGGAAACTTGCAAGCTTATTATAGGTTTTTGTGGCCACAAGATATTGATTCTAGATATTGATGCTTGCCTCATACACAATGATATTTTTTCAATTTGGACCCAGTTTAGACTAAATTGTCATAAAGTACCTAGTACCTAATTATAACTTTATTTTCCCATTAAATTAATATGGTTTAGATCCAATGTATCCAGCTTCCCAAGGCTGTCAGAATGGTTGTAAATGATCTAGATTGTAGTATATTGTATTGCCAATTCATTTCTCTGTACAGTTGTGTTTTGCACCTTTTATCAACAAGGTCAGTAGGCCTATAGGCTTGTGGAGGGATAGTGGGGTATTATGGAGACAAAGATAGTGGTGTTTATTGTAACAGCACTAACGTACTTCGACATTCAAAAGACATACAGACCAGTCACCGACCCTCTAATCTTCCTCTATCCAAGTGGTTCTCAAAGTGGGGTCCTTGAGGGGGTTGCAGGGGGTCCCCAGCAAGGGAGAGAGACAGGCCTGGATTTGCCTCTCGTAATCCAATTTCCACATTTCTCACTTGCTCCAGGCAGCCAACCTCAGCCACTCACCCAGCCTAGGGTGCGTTCCATTTGGTCAACGTTCCATTTGGTGAAGTATGTTCAATTTGGTCAACTATGTCCCTATTAGCCTCATCAGTGATGTCATCAGTCCCCACTGGTGGTGATGTCATCAGTGATGTCACTGGTGATGATGTCATGAGTCCCCAGACGGATGGGGGCCAGGGGGAGTCAACCCCCCCCAATGGAAGCGTTTCTAGACACATTGACCTTCGACCTTACAGCAAGCCTGTCTCCACGCCCCTCAAATATGGTCAATTTGACAAATTTGAAGGTTACAGCCTTGTGTGAGCTGTTCTATGGATCCCTGCGTCTCCCAAGGGACCTCCAGGCAGTGAGGGTCCCAGCCTGGGTTTTGCAGCCAACTGTGCTTGAGTGTGCTTAATATTGATTCGCTCTTTGGCCGCCATTTTGAAACGCTGACTGGGATCTGCACCAAATCAACCACATGTACTCGCATGGCCACCACCTATAACATACTAGAAGATGAGAGCGCTCGCATTCAGCGTTTCAAAATGGCAGCCGAATAGTGTTGTTTCATTGAAGCGTGAAGGCCCGAAAACACCTTTTTAAGCATAACTTTGCCCGTGCTGGATACAATGGCCAAACCTTTTGCACACGTGTTCAGGGGAACGTTCTCAACTAGTCTGGGGGATGTGGTGTCATATTAACTTCCACAATACCTTGGCTATCCTCTCAGGCTATACAACCCTAACATGTTCCATCAGTTTTAAGCCCTCGCTACCAATTAACTCCCCCGGTGGGCGTGGCGCTCCTCCTTTTTTGTATGTTGTGCGCACCCCATAGGGGAGTACACCTGAAAAAAATGGGACCGATCGGACCCACCCCCTTCGCAGGGGGGAGGAGTCTTCGTTTTAAAAAGTTACATTATCACATGCTTTTAACTCCTACAGAAATGCCCGAAACTGCCTCAAATTTTTTGTCTGAACTCATCTCCAGGGATATATTCAGCCCATAAAATGTTGTGTCCAAAAGCCACGCCCACATACCGGAAGTCGGAGGAGGAGGGGTGATGGGGGGGGAGGAGAGGAGGGGGGGTGGTGGGGGGGAGGAGAGAAGGGGGGGTGATGGGGGGGAGGAGAGGAGGAGGGGTGCCTTGATGTGAAAAAGTTTGAGAACGTGTCTGCTCGATCCAATTTTGAACCACCTTCAGCAACAAAGAGCCTGCTCGCCCCTACGCACCCCTAATACTATGTGAAACCACAATGGAAACAAGTCCTGGACTTTATTGTGGGTAATTAATTGACACTTTTAATACTGGTGTATGGGTTTTATCCTGTGCATTGTGTTTTTAACATCATTCTAAATAAATAAACACATGTATTCATTCAAATTCAAAATGGGTTGCATACACATGCTTATAATAACCCAGTATTTGTTACATAAATTGCCAGGTTTGCCAAGCACTTGTTGTGTGGCAAACCTGTGTGGCCTTCTTGAGGCATCCACTCTGCCACTGGATGCCTTTGCCCCGGGAGGGCCTGGTGAGACGAAGGAGGTGAGCGGCTGGGAGACAACCCATAACGCCTCAGAGCCTCCATGGACCGAAGGGTCTCGCAATGCTGCGGCGCAGCACTAGCTCTATTGCAGCGGATTGGGCGTGATCGGACCTTCCGCGGGCAATGTTGCAGACAGAGTAGGAGGGCTGATCCGTGTGCGGCTGCTTCTGGGACGCGGGTCGGGGTCTTAATCGGCCTCGGCTGGGTCTACTGGGCGAGGGTGTATGATGTGTGACAGACACGAAACACCTTACAACCCCAGTCAACATCACTGATGACGCGTCCCAGCGCATGCTGTAGTATGTATGTAACTGTGTTAGATAATTACACCTGTAATTGAACACTTGTGTTGTATAAAGTTTCAACTTGACAACAAAAACATTCTAAATTGGCCCTCTAGCTCGACTTCATGTTGCTGTTTTTGTCAGTACAACTGTCAGGAAATAAAAGTGAGTCCAAACTGTTAACTAGCAACAGAACCCCGGTTAAAAGTTCTGTAACCTACCCACCAAGTTGACATCCAGGCACATAAAATCCCACTTGTCCTTCCTCTGAATCTCTATTCTTGCCATATACTGTAGGCAGCTCATGTACTCTCCCTTCATTTGGGACTCGCTGGTATTCATAGTATTCCGATGTCACAAGCCTTTTTCCTACCAATATGGCGCTACAATACACACAGCTCATTGGCTGTCACTTGATTGTAATCACCTGTTACTTGGTCACAATCACCTGTTGTTTTCCTACCAAAATGGCCATGTGGTGATCTAACAGAATACTATCAATACATAAAAAAGTCAGACCTCAAACAGGAATAACGTTCTGAAGCACACAAAAAAAATGCAGAATACGATTGTATCCCGATCACAATATTGTGGTATATTGCAATAATCTAGTCTACATAATGTATTGCAAAATTTAAAATAGAGCTGAAAAAACAACTTGCTGTATGCCACCCAGGTAGTGTAATAATATGTACATCACGTTGTATTGATAACAGTGGACAAATTGACTCAAAACTGTCATTCAAAAATGTAAATCAAATTTATTATTAAAACGGATTCAAAGTGCAACTGTATAACTTAACACAAAAATAAAAATGAAGTGCAAATGTATCACTGAACAGAATAAAATAAAATAAAAGTGCAATTAGTTTTCTTACAAACAGACTGACAAACTACAACGACCGCACTGCGGATATATGCCTCCGCAAACAAGTGAGCAGTTGACATCCATGTCTGTCCTGACTTTGACATTTGAGACAAATGTGAAGACATAACCCGAACCCTATTCCGTAGGTCTTCAAGGCGTTCCTGAGATATTGTGTTAACGAGCTTGAAAATGGTGTTTGTGAGGTCAGTCACCTAAACCTTTGACACCAAAATGGAATCAGTTCATCCTTGAGTCAAAGTGGATGTTTGAGCCAAATTCTAAGAAATTCCGTCAATGCGTTCCTGAGATATCGCATTAACGAGCCACAGAATGGCGTTCGTGAGGTCACAGTGACCTTGAACTTTGACCTTCGACCACCAAAACTTAATCAGTTAGACCTTGAGTCAAAGTGGATGTTTGAGGCAAATTCGAAGAAATTCCTTCGAGGTGTTCCTGAGATATCGCATTAACGTGCATGAAACAGGCGGTCGTGAGGTAACAGTGACCTTGAACTTTGACCTTCGACCACCAAAACTTAATCAGTTAAACCTTGAGTCCAGGTGGACGTTTGAGGCAAATTTGATTAAATTCCGTCACGGCGTTCCTCAAACAATAAACATTTGACGGACGGACGTATGTATGTACGTACGTACGTACGTACGTACGTACGTACGTGTATGTACGAGTGTTAATTTTGTCTACGAAAACTATGACACATTTTTTTATTCCACTACCTATTTTCACTGATAAAAAACAAAAACTAGGCTAAAACTATGAAGGATAAAACAGACTAAAATGTGCCCAAAAGTAAGACTACTAAATCTAAAATAGCTGCATAAATTAACACAGGTACATACTGTACGTACATACGGACACCCAAAATCATAATGCCTCCGGCCTGGCTATCACTGGCGGAGGCATAACAAACAAACTACACTGAAAACAGAACATCCTTGGCGGAGGTAACAAGTGTAGGAATGATAACAGGTTGACAATGTTAGGTTAGGTTTTGGGTTGGCAATGTGTACACGACAACTTTTTAAACCCACCCGCCTTGTGTGACCACCGCTGGCATGTAGTGCACTGAAGCCAATCCTTCCATTTCTTCAGACCATTCTTCTTGTTGGTGAAATGCATCTGACAGACACAGCAAGAGTTAAATGGATCTGAAACATATAAAAAAGGAGGATATTGGATATGAAGGATATTGCATGTACTAAATATAAAAGATTTGTAAGAATGGAAGCACATCATTGCCATTGAATTATATCAGCAACTTTGAAATGTATTCACTACTGAATAATAAATGTTGACATTTAAATACTAGGGTTAGGGTTAGCCTAACCCTAAGACTTCATTGTACTGAAATCTTAGACTGTGAGGTTATGTGGTTTGAATTTGGTCAGATTTGACCAAAATTCCAAGATGTCCGGCATTTTCCTGGGTCTAATGTAAAAATGTGCTCATAACATGATAAAAGTTTCACAAATATGAAAGTGTTTCTTGGTAAGAGTCTAGGGTCCCCTTGTTAATCAAGCCCAGATTTGAAAGCTCTAATTTGAATGGTCTTTGAACTGGACCTGGTTTTCCAAGGTCTACAGTAGATGGGGAAAATAATTAAGTTAACGATCTTTGCATTTTCACAAATAGGATAAAAGTTTAACAAACCTGTGTTTTTGCCCTCATCTAGACCACATAATTAGATCAGGGGGAATGGCGGCCATCTTGGATTTGAGGTCTAATCCGACTTCCCTCCACATCTGACAAAAAACCTTATGGTATTCACTCATTATGTGAGAAATGTCTTCTTTCTTTCAAAAAGTGCACAATAGTTGTGCTTATCCGCTGTACTAAGAGATAGGATAGATTCCAGTCAGGCTTGATTCATTTTCCTTGGCATCCCAGATATGAATTGTATTAAATGATTGTATTTACAAAATGTTGTATTCAGTTGCTGATCTAATTCAAATTATTATGGAAAATATTTGGTCTCATATATGAACATAATCACATACCATCTCCATGCGTCAGCACTGACACAGATGTTTCACCCTGCGCACCAGCATACTGCCCATCTGAAGAGAGAAAGGTTAATCACAGACTGTTTTCATCACTGCAATGCAGAACTACAGCTGACATAGACAGTCACCCGAGTAGACGAGCATTACCATGTGGCACACCACATGGAAGTGTGAAAAAACAGAATCTGGAGACAACAGTTTATCCTGGATCCATTACATTTGTTGTTGTGTCTAACGAAGTTTCACTCGGGAGAAGTCTTGAGTAGAAAAGTTCAGTTGTTGCAGGAAGACAATGGTGGAGAAGAGTCCCTGGAGGATTTTGTTGTGTTGGAGTACAGACCACGTAGCTTTTGCTTCTTTGTAGCCATTGTTTCCTGCAACAAGTGAGGTTTCCATACCAAATTTCAAGCTGAGAGAGGCCGCCATATCCGCATTACCTGATCAGCACGTCACGTCAGTCAAGCCCAAGCGCGACGTCAGTCATGATGTCAGTTGTCCTCAGTTCATCCCGTCCTACTGACGTCAGTCATCGTCAGTTCATCCTAGTATTTATAGCGAGAGTTCTATGTCACCCCCCACTCTGGTGGATCATAGCAGCAGCTGGCATCGCGGCTGTTCATTCCCCCTGAAACCATCATCTGAAGCTGTCATTTCACCCCACCCACCTGTCCAGTTCACCATCACCAACGAGTCTTGACTCCTGAAGAATCCCCCACGGGGGGGGATTCTCTATCCCCCACGGGGGGGGATTCTCTATCCTAGCCCATTATAGCCCTCTTGCCTAAAGAGGAGCGCCACCTAACAATGGAGTCATACGTCAAAGTAGTCTACTGTTAAACCTTACCGACCGGTCTCTCATGATTGGACTGAACTCACGCGAGACTTGAAGCTAGGCTTCTCCATAGTTCAATTTCACTCTTTGCCGTGTTGTGAGGCAGTTATACTGTAATAACAATCTGAGCATATCAATGTCAAATGTCTTTTAGTGGACACACATTGACGGTCCACGTTTGCCCCATCCCCCCACATTGCAGCCCATTTAGCAGGTAATGGCAAATGGTTAGAATATGACAATACGATATTTTAAATTTGTAATCAACATGCTACAGTTTTCATATTTGTTTTTCCCTCTGGTGTTATAATCCATTTAAGTCACAAATCCAACAAACTGTAACAATGTAATGTTATCGTTGATCTTGAAGAAGGCCGTATGGCCGAAACGTCAGACTAATAAAGAAATGCACATGGAGCCAGAGTGTGCAACACTTTTTTGAACTTAACAATGTAATGTAAAACTAGACAAAGTACACAAAAAATGTTATGCACAGAATATAAAAATAACGAAAAACACGAACAGTGTACCTTCATTGAGTGGACTTTTTTCTGCACATAAATGTAGTCCGAACCGAATGTTACCATTCACTTTTTTCTTTTTACGTTTATGAGACACTTACCATTTGCACACATGGCCTCAAGCAATCCCATTGCTCCAGTCTTCACCTGTATGCTAGCACCTGTCTCACCTGTGGCATAATTGAAAAAAATGGACATGGAAGTCAAACAAAGGTTCTATATAAAAAAAAGAAAAACAACTACTTAATTGACAATGTTCTGCAGATTCATGTAAATGTATAGGTGATTATAATAATATAATAATAATAATGATTGGATTTATATAGCGCCTTTCCAAGGCTCAAAGCGCTTACACAGAATCATTATTCGTTCACACCATTCGTACCGGTGGTTCAGAAGCGTGGCAGCCACACATTGACGCTCAACGGTCCCTCCGAACCACCATCATCATTCATGTCAACATTCATACCAATCATACCATTCATGTCAATCATACCAATCATACCAGGCAAGGAGGGTTAAGTGTCTTGCCCAGGGACACAACGATTAACAGCTGGGAGGGAGCGGGGATCGAACCGCCAACCCTTGCGTCATTGGCTGACCCGCTCTACCTCCTGAGCTAAAGCCGCCCTCAACCCCTCATTATGCCCATTACCCCTCATTATGCCCATAGTCAAATCAAGTAAATGTTATATAGTGCCAAATCACAAGAGAAGTTATCTCATGACACTTTTCATATGGAGCTGGTCTAGACCATACTCAGAGACACAACATTCCCCTATGAGCAAGCACTTGGTGATGGCAGTGTAGAGGTGCTACGTCATGTCATCATATCAGATTTTTTTAATTACATACCATCTATGTCCATCTTCTCAGTGTCATCCTCCATATCTGTCCCTGTGCAGCTGGGTTGTGGTCTTGGGTCTAGTTAGGAAAAAAGGCCACAGATAATGTTGGGTGAAAAAGATCAGAATAGTCAGGAAAAAACTTTTTCTCTTCTTTCTAACTTCCACTATGGGCTCCAGGTGTTGGGTTCTGAATTGTCACAACCTCTTATGTTTGTAGAGATGTGATGAGTTAGTCAGCCTTAAATGTTTATCCTTAAATGTCTAAATTATCATTCAGACAAGAGTGAGGTGTACTGCTTCTAAATAGATTGCTGCAATGGAATGTGTTCACAGCAACTACAGCTACACATGTGTCAGCACTTTGGGTTCAGAATTGAGTATCTATCTGTATAGATAATGGTCAGGGTAAATCTAGCATTGCAAGAATTGTTCAATTCTCTGGTGTCTGCATGTATCTATTTTTTTATCTGTAGGAATATACAGGTATAGATGCATTTTAGAGTGTAGTTCAAGATCATGTGTTAACAAAGCCGTGGATACACCATAAGCTCAAGTGTAGATAAACTGTGTAGCATCTGCCATCCAGGACATTGCAGAAGATAGTTACAGTAACCCTTTAAAATGTCATACCTTGTGGTGGAGCTTGGGCTGTGTCCACTGAAGGAGTTCCAGGCTCTTTACTCACTGTTGGTGAAAGAACAACCAGAGTCGAGAATGGTACTCACATTAATTGCTGACATAAATTATCTGGTTATACAATAACCACATACCGGGAGTATAATAGATTCTGAATTCCATCTGTGACCGAAAAACCAGTGAAGAGCCTGGGTAAGATCTTTAGCAGCAATCTGAAGGACACAGCAGCACGCCAAGCAACCAGTGATGACCTCAACACTTGGCTCTCCACGGTGGACAAGTCAGGGCTTCCTGGTAAATTCAAGGCCTGGATATATCTACATGGAATCCTGCCTCGTCTCCTCGGGCCACTACTAATGTACAAAGTCCAAATCACCATCGTGGAGGGCTTCGAAAGGAAGATCAGCCAGTTCCTGTGCAGGTGGCTGGGCCTGCCGAGGAGCCTAAGCAGCTTCGGGCACAACACCAAGCTTCAGCTTTAGCAGTGTGGCAGAGGAGTTCAAGGTCACCAGATCCAGAGAAGTCCTGCTCTACAAACATTCGGCTGACAGCAAGGTCTCTTCAGCTTGCACCGAGGTCAGAACAGGAAGAAAGTGGTGCGCGCAGGAGGCAGTTGAGCGGGCTGAGGAGAGGTTGTGGCACAACATCCTGATGGGCACTGTGGCAACTGGTCAGGCCGGTCTCGGGAACAATCCAAGACCTTGCTACAGCAAAGTCCAAGGGAAGGAGAGGCAAAAGCTCACCCAGGAGGAGGTACGTGCAGAGGTAGAGGAAACTCGCTACAGTTGAACGGTGGGCATGTGCAAGCAGGGGGCCTGGACCAAGTTGGAGCATATAACTGGCCGAAAGATCACCTGGCCGGAACTCTGGAAGACGAAACCACACCGATTCAAGTTCTTAGTCCAGTCAGTGTATGACATCCTCCCGAGCCCTTCTAACCTGTTCACCTGTGGCCTGACGGACTCACCCGCTTGCCAACCCTGACAGAAAAGGGGATCCTTGGACCATATCCTCAGCTGCTGTCCAAAGGCCTTGGGAGAGGGGCGGTATGGTGGCATCATGACAAAGTTCTGCGGGCAGTGGCAGACACCATCTGCACTTGCATCAGTTACAGCAACATCCAACGAAGCACACCATAATATTTGTTCGAGCAGAGGAGAGGCCTCAGCCCCAGCCAAAGGCCCAGGGTGGTCTGCTCGCAACAGCAAGAGACTGGCAGTTCCTGGTCAGCCTAGGGAGACAACTTAGGTTCCCGGACACCATTGCAGCTACCACACTCAGGCCAGACATGGTCCTGATCTCTGTCGCAACCATGCAAGTGGTCTTGCCTGAGCGAACTGTCCCCTCGGAAGATCGGATGGAGGAGGCACAGGAAAGGAAGAGAGCAAAGTATCCTGATCTGGCAGCAGAGTGTTGGAGGAATGGGTGGAAGGCCCGCTGCGAGTTAATCAAAGTGGGCTGTAGGGGCTTCACAGGCCAGTCTCTACACCGGGTCCTGAGACTCTTAGGGATTTGTGGGCTGCAAAGAAGAAGAGCCATCTGGAACATCTTGGAAGCTGCTGAGAAGGCTTCCCGTTGGCTCTGGTTGAAGAGGGGTGATGTGTGGCGTAATGCGCTACCTGTACACAAGTCAGGGCTTGATCACCCCTGGCTGGGTCACCCGGGTGAGGGTGTCTGATGATAAGACCCGAAAACACCTGATGATCCCGGGCTCATCACTGACAATATGTCCAGGTTGCACCACAAGGTGTATCAATAACGGACTGGATCAGGGAGCATTAACTCAAACTAATTACATACTTAATTGTTGGCTATGCAATAATAGTCACAAGCAAACCTGAACTCTGCTCAGGGAGCATACATGTCATCTATTTACATCACAATTCATAGAAACAGAATCAGCTAAATAACCTACTTATTTGGAATGAAATGCGGTCTCCCTCCTTCAAAATAGTGTCCAGCTGAGTTCGTCCATAAGTAGAAGGCTTCTTCAGCGCAAGGTCATTGGGCAGACCTGTCACGCAGATATGAAGTGACTGGTTGTGCAGCGCCTGATAGGGAAGCCTTCCACGACCACCTGCAGCCACTTTAAAGTAAAAAAGAAAAAAGAAAAGAAACCGTTAGGACACATAAATAAATGCCGAAAACAGGCTAAACATCCAACATCACTTTGTGTACAACATATAATAAAAAAAAGAAAAATAAAGGTCATGATTGAGAGAATTCAATACAATACAGTATACAAAGTCGATAGACATGCACATGTGAAAGAATAAAACATAATGTACACTATTAGGAAGACCTTTACATCTGCTTATTCATGCAATTGTCAAATTACTAATGCACTCCGATTAGTATTCATATTGTCAGTGGCTTTGTGTCTCAGGTCCTGCAGCTCGCCCACTGCTCTTAACATAATCTGCTTGGCCTGCAATAGCGCCACCCAGGAAGGATGACATCACTGAATCAGTGATGTGATCAGTGACACTGATGACATCACTGATGAGGTAATTAGGGCAATCACCTAATTAAGAAATTTGGCTCCATCAGGTCACCCGCACGGGTGCTCTTTACACCCCCTGAAAGTTTCAGCCCAATCGCATGTCAAGTATGGGGTCCCTATTAACGTGCTCAGAGTGTATGTGATATGAAGACTTGTGTCTAAAAAGCCTTTGTGTGTATTGACTAGATCAATTATCACATCATACACATTATATGGATGAAGCCTGAAAGGAGCAGATGTTTCCTCTGATGCCCTTTCCTTGCACGTCCTTGCATTTTTGGTGGTGATAAAAATCAGATTTGGTTTGTCTGTGGACATGTACTGTTATGTTACTGTGTTTACAATTATTCTGGTTTCATTAAATGCTGTATTATTTTATAATAGGTTTGTGCTGTCAATTGCACTACAGCTTTATGATATATACTTTTATACTTTTAGATATTAAAGATATATAGATCGGAACTAGACCGTTTCAGCTTGACAACATTCTAAATGGACCTTATCCTTATTTCCTGTTGCAGTGTTTCAATCATGAGAGGCCAGTTGTTAACAAGCAGCTTTATTTAGCAAATCGCAAGCATGGCAACTACTTTGGCGTATGACTCCCTTGTCAGGTGGCGCTCCTCTTGAGGTGAGAGGAGGGCATCTGAATAGGCTAGGATAGAGAATCCCCCCCCCCCCCCCCCCGTGGGGGATTATTTGGGAGTCGAGACTCGTTGGTGGTGGACTGGGGAGGTGGGTGGGGCCAAACGACAGCTTCAGGGGCCAGCTTCAGAGGAGATGATGAACAGCCATGATGCTATGATCCGCGAGAGGGGGAGGTGACATAGAACCCTCGCTATATGTACTAGGATGAACTGATGTCATAACTGATGTCATACTTACACTTGACTGATGTCACGGGCTGATCAGGTTATGCAAATATGGCGGCCTTCTGATTGAAATTTGGTATGAAACCTCACTTGCTCATAGAATAGCCGACAGGAAATCAGCTACTGTAGGTTTCAAACTGTTCCCAAGCAACACAATTCCAGTAGAAACGTCTTACTGTATTTTTGGTTGAAGAGCTGTTGAACTTTCTTCACCAAATCATGGACATCTTCCATAGTGGCTGGTGATGAAGAGCTGGAGGGACCTACAGTATATAGTGACAGGACATGTTATTTCAAAAACCTATTGTAACACAAGTTGACTTGCGTATGAACATGAGCTTGCAGAAACTTTACTATACCACGTATATCCATGCATGGGGACTTTATCCGATGGGTGGTAAACAAGATACAAGATCCAAAACAGCTAGAACCGACGCCATAAAAGACCTGGAGAAGCCATTGAAAGTAAGTTCCACAAACATAAACATCCAAATACCCCAAGGGGGTAGTGAAGCCAAAACAAATTGAGACCGACTGCTCTACTAGGAACCTTCCTAGAACTAGGAGCAGTGGGCAGCCGCAGTGCAGCACCCGGGGACCAACTCCAGTTCTTTTGCCATTGCCTTAGTCAGGGGGACTGACAGGAGCATGAACCCTAACATATATGTATTTGATGGCGGGAGGAAACGCGTAGAGAACATGCAAACTCCACTGCTGGATGTATTCACTGCTTTACTGGACATTGTAAAACAAGTGTTGGAATCTCTTTAAAGTCTTTAAAGGGCAGTTTGGTCTGGTTGACACGTCCAATATTTGTATAGAATTTAACTTACGAATTTCAGTAATGACTTTACAAGCACTGCAGAGTAATCCATAGAAAAAACGAAACTAGAAAACTAAAGATCCATTTCACAGCAACCCGTTTTAAGGTGGTAAAGCAGGAAGTAAAGCAGGTGTAACAATACCATCGATGAGGGTTCCATTCCATTTAGGTGTTCCAGTGCCAGGGCCCATATTAACGTTATTGTTTACACCTGCTTTACCACCTCCAAACAGTTGCTGTGAAAATGGCCTATTAGACAAGGCTGTGCTACTGTAAAGACATGACATGAAAAATGTCAGGACACTGCTTGTGGTTATTTTGAAAAGTTTAATTCTAGCCACAGCTCAAGTACATGTCCCCTACTCAGTCAATGTTTAACTGCTGCTCAGAAAAAGTACATGTAAATAAAGTGTTACATTCTTGTAAAGAGATTACCTTTAAAATAAAGAGCAAACTTGGAAGCGGTGTCAGTCAAGTGTAGGAAGCCTGCTGCATTTTTGCTGGACACCTGATTCACCGCAGCCATTGGGTTTCGGCAGTCAACTGAAAATGCTGCCGTTTCGACATCTAGCTCCTCCAGTTTGGACACCTTTGAAAATGTTACAAGAAAACAAAATCAAATGGATAGTTATTACTGTATCAACATAAACTTTTTATTATATACTCCCAGAAAATGTTGCATGGGAAAAAAAAAAAAAAAACTACAGTAAGTGTCCAAGAACTTGGTCACTGTGATGTTGCAGTGCATCCCAGGGCTTCCATTAGCCGCTAATTGCCTGCTTTTAGCCAGTATTTGTTGCCGTGGGCCGGCAAATTAAAAGGTGACTGGCTCAAGTAGCTGGTTGGAAATGTGCCAAATAAATAAAATTCCTTATATGAAATAGCCTAATATTGTGCGACCTATAGCCTAAGTGATGTTGCCATAAGGTACAACTTAAATATAGACTTAAATATATTATCTATTTTCGCCCCTCTGTTATGTTGAGTGTTTGGTGAAAGAGGGAAAAAATACATCTAACGATGGTCCAGAACAAGATCCAAACAGCCATGCTTCCGCCTCAGCGAGGAAAAGTTGGGTTGATAAGAATCCAAAGTTGGTTTCAGCTTTGCACATGCAGCGGAGCGCTTATCAGTGAAGAAACTGCTCGCATATTGCGAGAGAAGCAGCGACAGATAAGTCATCTGACAGGTTGTAAAGCTTATTATCATGTCCATTAATTTATGATGTAGGCAGCTGACACAAGGCTCATATTCTTACCTTTGCCCTTCAGTTTAAAGTAAAGCAAATATTTTCATGTTGTGAAGTAGACTATAAGTTCGTTGTGAAAGTGAGTTGGATGCCCGCGTGTCAACCAGCTGCATGTTGGCTTTTAATAACCATCATTGTCAATAGACCCGCTTCAGAAAATATAGGCTACTTTTAAAAGTTTGACTGACTGCACGTCTCATCTCTGGCTTGTCGCAGGTAGGGAAATGGTTGTTAATTTAGATTATTTTTCAAGTTATTTAATTTCACGTTCTTGGATGCAAAGAGACATTTAATGTAGGCCCGCCAGTGTCTTGCTTGCTTAAAAGGAACACTCCGCCCATTTTCAACCAGTTTTGTATCATTAGAACATCAGTAGTATATCCGAAAACTGTAAACGGTTTTGAAGTCTGTCATTTAATTTGACAGTTATTGAGTGTTAAAGTGTGGACCAGTGACATCACTGGTCCACACTAACTCAAATTAATAACTCATTAACTCAAATCAACTCTCAATAACTGTCAAACTAGATGAATGATGAATAGTTTGACAGTTATTGAGTTGATTTGAGTTAATGAGTTATTAATTTGAGTTAGTGTGCACCAGTGATGTCACTGGTCCACACTTTAACACTCAATAACTGTCGAATTAAATGACAGACTTCAAAACAGTTTACAGTTTTCTGATATACTACTGATGTTCTAATGATACAAAGTTGGTTGAAAACGGGCAGAGTGTTCCTTTAATTAAACGGGAATATATCACAAACTGTTCAGTTCACAAAGTTTGTGAAGAGTTCATTCACTATAGTAAAATACTTTGGTTGGACGATTGGATAATAGCTTTTGTTTTTTGTGTTTTATTGTTTCTTATTGTATCTTAATGGGCCTCTAAATGGGCCTCTAAACCCGAGCCAAATTAATTAATTAAATAAGGAGCAGTGTGTGGCTCGCTCCCTTTGCACTCACAAGCACAGACCACAGTGAATAGTTAGATAATTATATTTTAAATAAATGCCAACTAAAATTATTTAAAATTAAGATTTTGTTTGCTAAAAACATATAATAATGTTATGTATTTAAGAACTGATTACATCTATCTTTTTTCAATACATTTTGACTGGACCGGTAAATATTATAAGGCCGGAATTCTTGAATGTTGCCGGATCCATTGGCCGTTTCGAAAAAAGACGAATCCCTGGTGCATGCTCTTTTATGTAGGGTAGATGTTGCAATTAAACACATACCATACTATGCTTGCCTTCTCTGGTTTAATAACTGGTCATTACATACATTTGGATTATATCCTTCGAGTATGCAAATCTGGGATGACTTTATTTAGTATACCAAAAGATCAGCTGGAATATTTATTTGGGATGAATTCATTTGAAATGACAGAATCTAATATAATCACTCAATTGTCTGTCGCAGTGTTCTGCTCACATCACAATTGTTGTCAATCATCCTCACATAATACTTGATGCCACTTATTGCAGGAAGCACTTTGTTGCTGTCGCTGCACAAACCTCTGATCTCCAAATGTCTCCATTTGGATTTTTTCTAAATGAGACTTAGTGGGTACGCAGAAATAACCAAAAATAGCTTCTTTTTTTGCAGTTAAGAGGTTTGCACCGGACAGCAATGAAATGAAGCTTATTTCCAAACCTCTGATTTCAGCAGCTTGAGGTGCTTTTTTATTTGAAGGGCCCTCATCTCAGGGCTGAGGTCCTCTGCCTCGCCCTTGAGTGCTGCTGCATCTAGCTTGTATTTCTCCTTCTCGTTTTCCCCTAATGTGGACCACCCATCTTTAATGTCCTTCATTGAGCCTGAGAAAAGAAATAGATGCACAGATGCACAGAATACTTAACACTTTACAGTCTGCATCTCTTTACTTGCATATAGAGACATAGCCAGGTTAAAACCAGTGGCCAACCCCCCCCGGCTTCCCTCTGATGACGCGGAAGTGAATTGAAAAGCTGTGGTTCCTTGAATGGCCACTAGGTGTCTTGAGTTTGAGTCGCGGGCAGTAGGCATCTAACCTGACGCTGCCAGATGGATGTAGGTTGCTTCACATTTGTGGGATTGTGAATTTGTGAACTCAATACCGCCCCATCTGGCAGAGTCAGGTTAGTAGGCATCCTCCCCATGTTAAAATGTCCACTTTGTAACTAGATTAGTGGGGGGGGGGGGGGATTTATTATATAACTCGCCCATTTGGAGTAAAATAGATGATAAAAAAGGGGGTGATTGACAGATCGCCTGTCCAGTGATCACGCAGCTTGCTGATCACGGACCAATAGCAGGCGGAGCTGCGTCTCTGGGAAACCCCCATCTCACGTGAGCTGTGCAAGAACTCAACCCATTCCCTCCCACTCTGCTGACGAAAAACCAAGATGGCGACCCCAAACGGGAGACCAAAATCAATGGGATAGCTCTGTCCATATTTTTAGCTCAGTGGTTAAAACCATCCGATGGTTTACCAGGCGTTTTACAGAGACATTCTGTCTCTGTAAAAACAACACATGTAAAGTAAAATGCATGTTTATTTTCAACAGACACAGCAGTCTTAGAATGATGAATGCAACTTCAGTGTGTGAAGTACTTGCCAAGTAGCCTGGATAAACCCAGCCTCCACGTGACCTCTATGTACTATAGGGCATTCACGACTAGTGAATTTTACTAGTCGACTAGTCGTCCCTAAAGGTGACACTGGGGTAAAAAGTTCTTAAAGTCAAACTCTGTATGTGGTTGCCATATTTTGGGGACGTCTAAGAATCTGCCTTTGCTCTTGTAGTAAATGTTATCCAATAGCTTGAGAGTTCATTCCACCAGTGAACTACAGCTGGGGGATTGGATGCTTTCCAATTTAAAGCTATGCATTTCCTAGCTGCCAACAGGGCAAGATCTATGTATTTACTTTGAATGCATTGTTTTTGTTTGGTTGTTTGTCCAATAGTCTTGTTTGTTCTTGGATTATTGTGTATCTTATGCAGTTTTCTTGTTTTGTTGTGTTTTGATGTTCTTTGTGGGGGATATGGGATATGGCATATGATAGTCCATGTATGTCGTGTAAATACCTCATGTTCTTTCTTAAAGATTACAAAAAAAACACACACAAAAACGACTAGTCGACTACCTAGCACAGTGTCGACCAGTGGTTTTACTAGGCGACTAGTCTGTGAATGCCCTGCTATTCGTGACTGATAGCACATAGAGGTCACGTGGAGGCTGGGTTTACCCAGGCTACTAGCCAAGTACCATCCTGAAAATCAGTTTCACAAATCACACCCCGTGCGAACCCCCAAACGTAAACAAGGCCACTAACAAACCTTTTAGTATAACAATTACAAGCATCCATTAATAAATATTGTCTCTCACCTTTGTTTTTTAAAATATCTGCACAAAAGAGATTGTATCCTGACACTGGTCGGGTATGCAATCTCGGCTTTGAGGGGCAGGACTGAGAAGGAGCTCTAAAGGACCTTTTGTAGTTTCCAATCCAGTTCTGAAAGAGAAAAATAGAAAATAAATGGTACTACACAAATTAACCTGAATTTTAACAAAACCACCTGTTCCATTTTCTATTGCCATTTGTACGAGCAATACAACAGAATGATGTATTTATTTGACGTGTTGATTGTTAGTGCAGCACTTAACTCATCCGCCATTGCCGTCCACTAAAGTTATTTAAGCGACCTTCATAGAGGAAGCTCATAAAACACATCCAGCCTGGTTGCCTCAAAAATGACCCTGCCCCCAGAGGTTAGAGAGAGAAAAGAAAAAAAAATAACCGATGGGTTCCCAGATTGCGCTCGGGCTGGACACGTTGTCACACGGGCATGTGACAGTCACTCAAAGCAGAAGGATTTCTTTCACAATAAAGTATTAAACGCATACCAATCACTGCTCCTGTCAGTTAGATCAGTCATCCGCTTTGTGAACCCTCACATAGTGTAAATTTCAGATGTCAAATATGCTCCCAGACCTCCACACATCTAGTACCAGGAAGCACCAGCCCCACGGAGAACATGAGAGTTTGACCCGCCCCCGTGCGCTCTCCGTGCGGGGTGAGTTTTCTCAGCTTCCTGGTGAGAGACGCGTGTTTTCAGTGAAAATGACCTACATTCAAGTGTCGATAACTAAAGAAGGGAAGAAGGCAGAAACTAACTTTTTCCCCCATGAAAGTAGAGGCTTTGATCGGTCTTTTGGAATATTCTGTGTTTACATAGTCATAGAAGAAAATATTCCCTGGGTCGCGGAAAATCACTGGAAATGCTCAGAAACCCTGGCACTGGCTGGCGACTTTTCCTTTAAAACTCTGGCGGGTAATGAGTTAAGTAATTAGAAGAGAGAACAGGCCAGCACACTAAATGTCCTTTCAAAAGTTTAATCAATATCTGGGCGATGATTGATTACATTTTTGAAAGGATATTTAGCGTGCTGGCCTGTTCTCTCTTTTGAATAGTTTGTTTTGGCCTTGCACCCAAGCTTTTCTCATTGGATTGAGTGTGCTCGCGAGTGTGAGTCTGGACAGCACTTAAGTAAACCTTACTTCTATGACACAGGTATCCAAAGCAGTAGCTGATGCAGCCTCTGGGATTAAGGATGAGCCCACACGTGTCATTCCCTGGTCAAAGAATGACTTCAATGCTTCCTTTTGGTCCTGTCGAATCTCTGTTCTCTCTTGTTGAGAAACAAAGAAAAAGCTAGTCAGTGGAAAAAAATAACATTGAGGCCAGGATAAACAAGTGTGGATGTTGCATAGCATTCCATCCTTCTTAAACACAGATTAGGAAATGTAAGGGTTACCTTTCTGAGCCATCTTCAACCTGAAAGGTAAACAAAGAGAAATTTGCACAAGACATATTTGAAAAGGGGCCCACTCTCTCTATGTAGCTTGGTCGAAAACCAACATTTTCATTCTTCAAGTAAGACATAGTGCATGGTAAGTAATAACACAAACTTACCACATAAGTCCTGGCACTGAGAGGGGCACAACTGGGAATTGGAACTGTGAAGGGAGAGACAAAAAGTCAGGTAGAGGGATATTACCCTCCTCCACCTCCACCCTCCCCCCCACCTCCCTCACTGCCTGCCTCCATGACATCAACAGCTGGATGAGCAGGAATTTCTTAAAACTTAATGGCAATAAAACTGAGGCCCTGCTCATCGGCTCCAAAAACACACTCATCAAATCCCAAATCCCCCCCACCCCCCACATCACCATTGACGGTTTCCCTGTTCCCTTTTCTGCAGTCAAAAGCCTCGGTGTCACCCTGGACAATACCCTTTCTTTCGCCCCCCACATAAAAAATATCACCCGGACTGCCTTCTTTCACATTCGCAACATCTCTAGACTCCGCCCATCCCTCTCCCAATCCAGCACAGAAGTTTTGATCCATGCATTTGTAACATCCAGGATTGACTACTGTAACTCTGTTCTCTCCGGCCTCCCCACCAAACTCCTCAACCGACTCCAGCTCATACAGAACTCTGCCGCCCGGATCATTACCCGCACTAAATCCTCTGATCACATCACCCCCATTCTCATCCAACTCCACTGGCTCCCTGTTCCATACAGAATTAACTACAAAATCCTCCTGCTCACTTATAAAGCTCTCAACCACCAAGCACCCATCTACCTCTCTGACCTCCTGCACGACTACACCCCCTCCCGTTCCCTGCGCTCCTCCACTGCTGGTCTCCTCACTGTCCCTTCACACCGCCTCACTACCATGGGTGCAAGGGCCTTCAGCTGCACTGCCCCCAAGCTCTGGAATTCCCTACCCCCACACATCCGACAGTCCGACACCATCACAACATTCAAATCCCACCTCAAAACCCACCTGTTCAAACTGGCCTACTCCCTCTAACTCCCTGCTGTAATTTGCCTTGTTCTTAATATGTATATATTCTTATTACTTGAAACTATATGTATATGTTCTATGTATATGTTGTATATGTTTTATTACTTGAAACTGTTTTTATGCACTGTAAGGCGACCTTGGGTGTCATGAAAGGCGCCTCGAAATAAAATGTATTATTATTATTATTATTATTATTATTACACAGGCAGACAGAAGACAAACAAACAAACAAACAAACAGAAAGGCAGACAGAGAGACAGACAGACAGCAACCATGTCTGTGTGGACACAACAGGCGTGTGAGCCGCAGCATATCAGCCAGGTAGCCGTCACACAAACAGGTACACACACGCAGGCTGTTTTATAGAGAGAGAGAGAGAGAGAGAGAGAGAGACACACACACACGGAGAAGGGCTCAAAATCTGGCAGTGATTCTCAACCCTTTTCATATCAAGGACCCCTTTTTGCCTTTTTTTCTCCCCCTCTGCACGGCAGACAGATAGGATGATCCAACAGCCTCTGAATGACAGGGGCTCAAAACTACGGGATAACAACTTTTTTCATCGGTCATTGTGGCTGCCTACATATAAATTAGTGGCATTTCCCCCAAAATACTGATGGTTCTGTCATTCTGTGGTGGATACATTTCAGATCTGATGCTTGCAGTGCGCTATAGGGGCAGAAATTGATGCGCGTCAAGTTTCGCTCCCAGTGCATTTGGGGCTTAAGGAGCGTGGCTCAGCTCAGAGATTTCGGTGTTGTCCGGTGTGTTTTCTTTACCTTGAGAGGTGCGTGCAGTTCCCAACAATAGATCGCAGCAGCAACGATGTCTGTGTGGACACAATAGGCGTGTGAGCCGCAGCATATCAGCCAGGTAGCCGTCACACAAACAGGTACACACACGCAGGCTGTTTTATAGAGAGAGAGAGAGAGAGAGAGAGAGACACACACACACACACGGAGAAGGGCTCAAAATCTGGCAGTGATTCTCAACCCTTTTCATATCAAGGACCCCTAATTTAGTCTACATCAACGCAATAGACCCCCATTTAATGATATTTTGTGCCCACGCAGTGTGCAAGCTTTTATTCATTCATTTTTTACTGCTTGTTCTTCAACTGGACTATATAGCCTACCGATTGATGATTATCAAACATGCAAAATAGACTTACCAGGAACAACCAGACGATGGTAGCTGCTCCAAACGCACACATCCGTATGATATCAACCTTGTTTAAAGAAAAACAGGTTTTATTTGCGATGCAATTGACTAGCTTTGCACTGACGTGAAGGTGAACGTCTAGTCTCGAATTAACTACGCTACCCACAATGCTAAGTGCGACATCAACTGCTTTGTATCGCGACCAGCACGGCTACAGCATTGTGGGTAGCGTAGTTTATTAGCCTCAAACTGAAAGAGACTACACGTTCACCCGACTTTATCTCGGTATACGTTTTTGTGTGTGCTCTGACTCAAATGTTTATGGTCACGATTACTCTCGTAGCTGTTTGGCTTGGTTTGAGGTTAAAACTAGCAGAGATTGGTGCCAATGAGCCATAATGCTAGCAGGACTAGCGTCGTTCTGCTAGCAGCTAGCAGCTAGCTGCTACCTGCTTAGCAAGACTAGCGTCCTGCTAAAGCTAATACTATCACGCAAAATGCAATTTCAAAACGGTTAACTCATGTTCCGTAAATTAAAAGTAATTTCTGTATTGTTGACTAAATAATTAGTTTAAAAGATCTCGTGCGTCTCACCTCAGAAGAATGAAGCGTGAATGGTGTATGCTTCCGTAAATATCAGAGATCTTCTGCGCATGCGCCTTCGGCAGCGCTTCTCACCGAGAAGAGCCTGGTGACGCGAGGTTAGGGCTGGCTGCAGGCTGTCAGCGAAAATAATCGTGGATAATCGCCTTCTGCACCTATTAGCAGGTAAATAGGGGCCTACTGGCCGATATGAATGGAGTGATGGGACGCTGATAACGCCGATAGAATGGGGTGACAACAGTCAGATCGGGTGCTTTTATAATGTACTTTGTTCTTTTATTGTGCCCTTATGTGCTTTTTTTTTTTTTGGAATTGTGTATGTGTCATCTATGGACCAGGCGTCTGCCAATAAAGGTTTGTTTGATTGATTGATTGATTGATTGATTGATTGGTTGATAACAGTGGGATTCGCAGCCTCTTGTTACATGACTAGCGTGACACTGTATTAATTATTTTAGCTTTGGTATTATTTATGGTTATGTGGTGACCCACATCGAGACACTAGGAGAGACATTCACCAGGAGACTTGTGCCTTTAAGAGCGGGGGGTTAAGGTTACCGTACTTCCGGTTCCGGGTTAGGTTTGTTATTGCTGGTTGCTAACCGCGGTGAATGTAAACATTTATATGGATAGAAGTAAACTACCTCGACCAACCTTCGTCTACTGTCTCACTGTTTCCTAATTCCCACAGTTAAAAGAAACGCCAGGGCATTTTACTTTGAAATTTGTTAAGAACAGGAAGTGGTGTATTAAGACTGGGTAGCTTGACACGGAAAAAGACGTTAGCATTCCCTGGGCCGTCTGACTTCGGTCTGGAAGTTATACAGTAAACACTCATTCTAACCTGATTCTAACTGATGCTCAGACATGCTCCATGGTGAAATATGCAATGTGCGGTGATAACGTCACCGTCATCAGGCAGCGACGTGACGTCTTTTACTCACGCAACCTCCCGTTTATTTACGGTTAAAGTAAAGACTTAACTGCCCGGTGATAGCAGAGGGGTCTGCGCCTGCCGTGCAACTGACCACAGCGGCGTGGAATGGAACGGCCTGTGATGCCTGCTTGGAGAAGAAGCCTGGGGCTGGACGCCTGAACACCCGGGACAGGAATGGCTGCTGAGCTGTGGCGCGGCCCGTCGCAGTGGCGCGCCCCGTGCCTTCTCATTGTGGCTACGTTGGCGGCCTGTGGCACGGCCGCTTCGCCGGTGTCGTCAGGCGTCTCGGAGGGCAAATACGCTCCGTGGCTGATCCGGAACGGGGTATCGTTGTTTAAGCTGTCGTCACTGTCCGTGGACTGCTCTGGCTCGGGATCCGACATGCCAGGAGTGGGTGCTGATTCGGTCTGCAGATGTGGTGCAAAACAGCCGCAAAACAATGCTTCGGAGGACGGCTTCAAGGGAGATGGACTGCCGTGAACTAGCTGCTGCTATGATCGGCCAGAGAGAGAGAGGTGACGTAGAACCCTTGCTATATATATGAGGATTAACTGACGTCATGTTTGACGTCATAGCAGACGTCATACTAGGACTTTGACTGACCACGTTATGCTAGAACTTGACTGTCGTCAGGGGATGATCGGATTATGCATGAGTGGCCTTCTTCTTGAAATATGGTCTGGAGACCTCACTAGTTAATCAAGCAAGTTCAATTAGCATTTTCTCATACAGTTTGTAGACAAGCACCAAGTAGGAACAACACAGGCAGAACTCATGTGTTC